>NC_132792.1:52292177-52592593 GCF_048418805.1 Vulpes vulpes | reverse complement strand
TGTTGTCATCTGCTTTGATGGCCTTACCCAACATGTATACTAAGGCATTCTTTGGTGAAGTGGCCTGAGTCATTAGTGCATGTGAATTTTTAATATTTGGATTAGTGACTCAAATGGAATTTCTTTTATAGAAAAATAAAGTCCCCCACCCCAAATTCTTCTCATAATGGTTGTAGGAATTTAATGATTTCATTATGCTCATTACCAATGCCATTGTAAAACACTACTATACCAGCAGCAAAACAATAGAAGACTGTAATATGAGATCATAATTTCTAGCATAAATCAATCAGATAGAAAGAGGTTGGAGAGGAATGCAAAGAGTATTCTTGGAATATGTTCAAAATCTAATCATGATCTGTAATGCTCTGATTTACAGCATCTCCTGTCTGCTTGCTTTCTCATTTAAATGACTTGTGTTTCCTTTTTAAAGTCAATGCTGGAAAGATTTCAAATAGGATGACATTCAACAGGAAGGAAGACATAAACAAAACCCAAATGGGTACTTGACAACCTTAATACTCAAGCACGTGGGTCAGAGTTCATTAGGTTATTTAATCTAGCCATGCAAATTGGTTTATGCTAGGGTCTGAAATAAATCAAACTGAGCTTAAAGAAAATCAGACAGCGGCTCTAAAACCAAATCTCACCTTATTTTCTGGAACATAGAAGTAAATCTGACTCTAAGACTTTGCACTTACTGTTCTCATTGCCTGGAATGCTTTTCCCTAGAATATCTGACTCATAATTCCAGTATCAACTCAAATGTTGGCATTTTTAAGAGATGATCTCTGACTCCACTCTTTCATTCATTTGTTTCTGTTTTACTTTCTCCATAATATTTTCCTCTACCAGAAATTATCTTAAACATTGATTTACTTGATTATTTCCTTATTATCAATCCCCTTTCTTCAATAAAATGTACATTCTATCTATGAACATAGGTACCTTTATATGTTTTTCTCATCATTGTTTCCCAATGCTCTGAAGAGTGCTTGATGTGGAGTAGGCACTTAATAAGTATGTATGAAGTAAATGAATGAGAAAGAATGAGTATCTAAAGACAAAGTACTTCGTTACTTCATTCCTAGTACATTTGATGCTGAGGGTGAAAGGGTGAAGTCATCCATTTGGTTTCTATGAAAAAAAAAAGCATCACCTTAAAATAAAATATAATTAACAAAGGGCTAAGTTCTAGTCAAATAGGTAATATGAATAGAAATTTCTAAGTAATAATATCCTGGAAGTTATTGTGATCATTTGTCATGCTCACCTCAGTACAATATCAGTAAGATGGATCTCCTGAATTCCAGGACTAGGTTGACTTGAGTGTTTTAACAGCTTCATGCAATGATTGTCAGTATTTCACAGAAAGTTTGTTTTCTTTCCATGCTTGGCTCTCTGGAAGGGAAGAGGCAGTACAACATGGTGGTTAGGTGTTGGACAGTAGAATTAATGGTCATGGTTTATCCCTGCTCACTAGAAGAATGACCTTGTTGTGAGTTCTTCACATCACGAAGTTTCTTCTTCATTTGTAACCATACGGTACTTATTTCTCAGTCTGGTTGATGTGCTATAACAAAATAACCATAGACTAGCTGGCTTAAACAAGAAATGTTTATTTCAAATAGTCTTAAATTTGGGAAATCCAAGAGTAAGGTGTCAGCACAGTCATATTCAAAGTGAAAGTTTTCTTTCTGACTTACAGTCATCTTCTGGTTGTGCCCTTACATGGCAAAGAAACAGAAGATTGCAAGCAAGCTGTCTGGTCTCTTCATCTAAGGGCACTAATCCCATATTGAAGACTCCTCCTTTATCATCTCATCTGGACCTAATTATTTCCCAAGGCCCCACTCCCAATACCATCAAATTGGGCGTTAGGGTAGATATATGAGGAACACAAACACTCAGTCCATAAATGGTTCATGAATGTGTTATGGGCTTGCATAAAATAACACATGTGAAGTGCTTAGGGCATTTTTGGTACATTGTAAGCACCCTAAAGGTGTTAGGATCTATTATTGAAATACATAGAATAGCGTTACATTTTGTACAGGATTCATAGAGAGTTTCTAAAGTAAAGTTTAGATAGAAAGTTTACATGTTACATGTGGATTTTATTTCAGTTCAGAAGAAACTATACTGAATCATCACTTCAATTTCTGATTAATATTCAGTTCATTTCATGTGCTGAAACACTGCCATTCCATTTACATGTCCCAGCCAAAACTGATAAAGATGTGGTCCTTCTGACACTTTAGGGTCAAAGCAAGGGTTGTGGAATGACAAATGGTAAACACCAGCTCTGGCTAGAGTGTTTGACTATCTGTGAGCTCAGTAAACAAAAAAAAAAAAAAAAAAAGCTTTGTAAAATGGTGCTTTTGAAACCAATTCACAAATTTCAGTTAATGATCACCATTGGAGACGATGCACCACAAAATGCCTTCAGGGAGCCCTAGTAATTTTTTAGTGAATGCTCAGGAATTGACAGGAGGAAAGTACTTGACAAAATTATGTGTAAGTACTAAGTGGCAGTCAGAATCTGCAACTTGAGAGGAAAAAATCCTCACAGAAATATATGCCCCAAACCAGGTGAAACTATCAGTTAGTATAAGAAGTCATGTATTTTCCCTTGATATTAACATACATGACTAGAGGGAAGTCCAAAGTGTGTCCTAAAGCCTGCAGTTCCTAGAACCAACCTTATAAAATACTCAAATAGTATAGAAAATACAACTGAGATATTAGGACTCAAAATGGAAAAAAATAGTCATGATACAAATTTTGTTTATATATGTGTATTTTTTAAACCCGGAAAATAAAGAATGCTCACCAAGGGGTCCTGGTGTGATATTACAAGTGAGTTTATTTTCTACTTTCTTAGGAAACATGATTTGTTAGTGAACATAGATTTTTATAATAAGAAAAATTACAAACATTTTTGTAAAACTTTACATCAACTACATAAGTCAAATAAAACAATATTCATCTAAAAAATTTTTCATCGATTGCATGTAACACTCTGTGCTCATTACATCAAGTGCCCTCCTTAATGCCCATCCCCCAGTTACCCTACCCCCCCCCACCAATGTCCCCTTCAGCAACTTCAGTTTGTTTCCCATAGTTAAGAGTCTTATATGGTTTGTTTCCCTCTCTGTTTTCATTTTATTTTATTTTTATTTCCCTTCCCCTTTTTCATTTGCTTTGTTTCTTAAACTCTACATATGAATGGAATCATATGATAATTGTCTTTCTCTGACTCACTGATTTTGCTTAGCATAATACCCTCTAGTTTCATCCATGTTGTTGCGAATGGCAGGATATCATTTTTTTGATGGTTGAGTAATATTCATATATATATGTATATATATATATATATATATATATATATATATATATATATATATACACACACACACACCATTGGGTGGTGGGCATCAAGGAGGGCACTTGATGTAATGAGCACTGGGTGTTATTACAACTCATGAATCACTAAATTCTACCTCTGAAACTAATAATACACTATATGTTAATTAAGTTGAATTTAAATAAGAAATTTTTAAAAAAGAATCTTTCAGTAAGGGCATATTGTATCACCAAGCACTGTTTTCTCAATGTTGTTATCTATGATAGTCACACCTAGATCATAAATTCCAAAGTAATAAAGGCAAAATCAAGTCCATCTGGCTCCTCACTTCCCAGCTGTATAATATTTGTCCAATTTTATAAACTCTATGTTCCCAGTTTTTTATGTATAAAATAGTAACACTAATACTGCCTACCTCAAAGAATTGTGTCAAAAGACAGTAATTGAGATAGCATATTCTATTGGGTCATTAATATGGTTAAGGATTTAGACCTGTGATTAATACATAGTGAAATACCCATTAATGTTAATACCCATAATACCCATTAATGTTAAAACGTTAAATGATGATAGTGATGATGATGATGATGATGATGATTGCCTAGGGATTAGTGTCATGGTCCCCAAAAGTTAGACAAGGCCTTGCCCTTTTGAACCTTTATGATCTTAAATTCTGCAACCACTTTAAGCTTCAGTGCATACCCTTATCTACTAGAATAGAATGATGGTAGCTGCACCTTGGCATCATGTGGGAGTTAAGTGTGAATGTGCACATATGGTGTGATCAGTATATGATCATGTTTTCATATATGAAAACATATATGAAATTTTCAAATGTGGAGCAAAAGAATACCATCAGAGTTAGTGTAATTCCTACAGGGCAGCATCATGCTTATCCAGAGTTGGTTTCTCTTGAGTTGCAAGCTGAGCTTAGGTTTAGTATAATTATGGTGGGATTTATTATTCTAAAAGGACCAAAGACAAGGTCACACTGATAGAAGCTTCTTTCCCTATATATAAATGTAGACTGCACTGTTTGGGGACAAACATGATACTGTTTTGGTGAATTGAATTATACTACCATTCAGAGCTGGTAAGAAAATTAACCATGGCTAATTTGAGGGGAATTCCAGTGAGAAGTCTGAACTAGAACTGAACCCTCAGAACTTCCAGAAAACACACTGTGTTGTACAGATCTGGTGATCAAGCCTAGGAGACCATCGTGAGGTGCTCCTCTTAGAGCTCCATTCAAGTGTCCACAGTACTGAACTGGATCAAGAGGGTAAATCTTCTCTTCCTGTGGAAAGGAATGGGGTTTCCCAAGAAAGCAAGAAGAGAACCCAAACTGATTTTGAGAGAAGGATGTATGTTGGGAAAAGAACTTGGAAGAGAAAGTCAGTGAGAATAAAGGAAGCAGACATTCCTTTTTGGAATGATTTCTTGATCATGATCCAGGCAGTACCTACCCAAGAAATGTGCATAATTCAATGTAATAATCATATGTTGAAGTACCTATCATAGACAGACATATATCAAAACATATAAAAGACATATATAGAAACATGTGAGGGTTTTCACTACCATATTGTGGTAATAGTGGAACAAGGAAATGATTTTAATTTCTATTAAGAGGACAATAGGTAAGCTAAGAATATTGAAAATATGGAATTCAGCAACAGACAACAAAAAGAAATAAAAGGCATCCAAATTGGAAAGGAAGAAGTCAAACTTTCACTATTTGCAGATAACATGACCCTCTATATAGAAAACCCAAAAGACTCCACCAGAAAAATTGCTAGAAATGATATTTGAATTCAGGAAAGTCACAGGATATAAAATCAACATACAGAAATCTATTGAATTTCTATACACCAATAATGAAGCAGCAGAAAGAGAAATCAAGGAATCAATTCCATTTACAATTGCACCAAAAACCAAAGAGGTAAAAGATCTGTATTCTGAAAACTAAAAAACACTTATGAAAGAAACTGAAGATGACACAAAGAAATGGAATATTTAGAAATTTTTAAAAATGCATTAATGAAAAAAATTAGCAAAAAATACAATTATAATCATTTTTATGAGGAATGATTAATGATATGAAAAATATATGCATATATAAGTAGATATGTATGCAAATATATGCAGAAAAGCAATAAACAAAATGACATGATACAGTATAATCTCAGCCATACATTTTTTAAAGGCATAGAAAAAAAGAACCAAAACATAATACCCATTAACAATGTTGTTTATGCTCTAGTGAGGAGACGTTGAATGATTTTTTTGCTCATTTACTCTACTGAACCCCTGCTGAGAAAGATGTAAACCTCAAAGGTGATATTAAGGGTAGAGAAGCAATCTTCATGGAGAGTGCCAAGGATGCTCAGGACCCATAACAACTATACAAGGCAGTTCTGACCATGGTTCTTCCACATAATGTTGCTGAAGCCAAGACAATGTTTTATTTTAGAGTTTGGAGGAGAAGCAACATGTTACCAATATCCAGAGCTCCTTGGTGGCTTTTCCAGACCATCCCTTCATGGTGGAGCTGATTAGACTATTGTGGCTCCACCTCTAATAACTGGCTACATTTTGTGAAAATTAATTGATCTGCCATTAGCAAGGAGAGAAATCCCTTGTCAAGGAAATAGAGTGAGGCAAGCACATTTCAGCCATAGTGGGAAATTACTTCTGAGTATCAAGATGCCTTTAAATAGTTCATCCTTCTCTCCTTGTTTTGTCTCTCAACAAAGGCTAGAAACCCTTGGAGTTTCTTCTAAACATTCCAACTTAATTATTTTTATTTACATTTATTAGCTTCTATGCTTTTGCCATCTTCAATGGTCCTTTTTATTAAATACCTCCAACCCCATTTACCCTCACTCAAAACTCTTGGATCTACCCACAGTAAGTGGTAAGATAGGAAGTAACCATACACATTTTCATACACATTTCATTCCACATTTTCATCTGTGATCTTTTAGCAACAGATATGTGAACTTGGAATATGCCTGAATAATCAAATAGAAATCTTCTAAAAGCTTTTATTTTATTTCACTTACATGTCTAGCAATACATTTGGAAGTAATCTTTCATTGACAACTCTGACTTTCCACATACTTCCCAAGTCTATTAATTCTAGTTAAGCAAAGATTTTTAAAAACTGCTGAAATCCACTTACCTCATTCAAAGATGCCAAAATCAGAATCCACAGGTTTACAGGAATTATTGATCTCTGTGAAATAATCATGAAAAATTCTCCCTGCACTCAATTAAAGTATTTATTAATAGAACTAGAAAGTCCTTGTTTTAGTTCTAAATTCAATTGCGGAATCATGGAAAATTTTTAGCTTTCTTATGATTTTCTTAATATTTCAGAAAACATTATTTTTATATCTCCCTTCTGCCGTGTGATCCTTCTTGCAATCATAACATGTTGCAATAAGCTTTCTTAGTATCTCATAGCTCATAAGGTAACTTTCTGGAAGAGGAAGAATGTTGTAACAATTTCAGAGACATTCTTATCATTTCAAGATAGAATTTTAGATAAACTATAAGAATTTTTCTAACTGAATTTCAGTTGTTCACCCTACTTTTTTCCTCCAGTTGTGTTGCCCAACACCTACTTAAATATCTGTTATTTTACTTCCAAAACAATATACATTTTCTATTTTGGTGCTTTATTTTGTGTCTTCAAATGAAATTGAATCCTGTAAGGGCTTTCCAGGTACATCACTACTTCCTTTCAATTTCCTAAATGGTCTGTGTACCCTAGACCCTATAATAGATTTTGTATTCATATCACTACACTAAATAGTTCTTCTCAAACTTTTGTATAGATTATGTGTCTATTGGGAGATAAATTCACTGCACTGAGGCAAATACCAAGTAATACTCTCTTATTTAACATTCCAAAAATGCTTAGGGACATGTTAAATGAAGTTCTATAGAACAGCAGCCGTATATTGCCTATTAGGGTAGAGTTTAAAAGCTAATTACATATTCAACCATGCTTAGTTACTGGACCATAGAAACACCTAAATAAGCAATTTGGAGCTATCCAATGTGAAATAGTTGTCCTATTAACACAATTCACAGCATAGGAAAAAAGCCTTTCTTAAAACTAAAGATAAAACAGAAGCAAATACCTTCTTTTAATGGCTAATGGAGCCCAATGCAGTTAAGCTATCAAATGCAGCATGTTCTCTACTAACTGTTGTGTTTTCTGTTCACCAGAAAATTATACATCAAGTTAGAGATTATTGTTAGAAATTTACATACCACCTGTTTTTATTTCCATTAACATTTCCCTTTAAACATTTTCTTTATATCTTCAATCCTTATATGGAAACATAAATGTTTTTACCTTCCAGAAACTTGAAATTAACATAATTAGGAATCCTGATATTCTATCTCCAGTGCTTTTGGGGGTGTGTTATCTGCACTCAGGAGTGTTCCTAATGCAGCATTGTCATTTATAAAACAAGGATCCTCAGTGTTTTTATTTGGCTGCCTTTGTTTGAGGAGTTTTGTTTAGTGTATCATGGTCTAAATGCAAAGCTTACTCCCCAGTCATTACATCCGATTATTAGTTCTGAGTGGGCAGATCTGTATCACTTAAATTAATGGTTGTATAATATCCAGTGCAAGGCCCTGACTACAAATGCTTAACCAAAATCCTTCAGACACTCACCTTTTTTCCCTAAGATTAGAAGAAATGAGACAGTAGCTATGAATATAAAGAAAAGGAAAAGTGCAAGTACAGTGAAAGTAGAGGAAGATTATCCTAATTAATGTACCAGCTTTGCCATTCACCAGTGCCACCACCAATGCTCAGGACCTTCAGCAGCACACTGAAATTCTCTGGAGCTCAGTGACTCACTTTTATGGTATTTTATAGAAGCCCCAGGTCTATAACAGATTAGAAATTTTTTAAAAACCTGATCCTAGGTTACTATTTGAAAAGCACAATATTACCAACTTTATCATCAAGTTTCTTTGAGCGACTTAGTTGTCTTCATTCTACCCAGTAACCAACAGGGCTGAAAAATCAGTGCCCATCATTATAGTAAACCTCGGGGGGAAAAATTTAAAAAAATAAAAACCTAAGGAGGAGATGTCTGCATTCAGGCCACGATTGCTCTTACTGCAAAAGCACCCATAGATTTTCAGTTCCCCTAAGGAGTGAAGAGAGCTAGTCAGCAGAAGTGACACAGGGCACAGAATGTTCCTGTTCACATCCCCTTCACATCGGTTACTGCTCTACTTCTTGATTCGTCTCATCCTGAATATCAAACAGCCAAAAGACTGAGCAAAAGTTAATAAAATTAAGCTGAGTAGCATATATACCCTCACTGTAACAGGGACGTGCAAAGAGAATATATCTTCTTCATTCCTTAAGACTAATCTTCCTCAAAAGCCCCTGAAGCCTGGGTGGTAAAAGAGGAAGCCTGCATTTAATCAGCCCAATATAGCCTGCTGTAATAATTCAATGCTTTCAGATAAAATATGCAGCCACTCAGATTTCCCATCTCCTTTTCTCCTGGTGCAGGTCTGTGGCTTCTGTGACCTCCTAAGTAAAGGAAACCTCACGTCCTCAGGTTGTCCTCTGATTCCTTTGGTTTCCATGGCGATGTTGTTCCCTTGGTTGCTGCCAGCAGCTTCTGTCAACTCCCGGTTTTCTTGTCATGGTGAGGACCTCAAAGTCGGGATCCTGGCGAGTGTGGCCTATCTGCATTCCCGGCCCCAGGCCTTACTTTAAAACCCCCGGCAGTTCTGAGGAAATCAATATTTTTTATGTCTGTGACTCATTCTTAGCACATCAGTGTGTGAAGGTACAGAGCTCTGCACCAAGGGAATAGAGAAGGCCTTCTCCTTCTATGAAAAAGCCTTCGAGCCCACTGTCAAATGCTGCAAAACCTGCGTTGACTGTCTTTCAACCTCACTGTGGCAATTTATTCCCACTCTTGTGCCCACCTCGACCCTTCAGACAGAGGGACGCCTTAGGCTCACCAAGGAAAATGGCAAATAGTGGAAAGGTGAGAGAGCAAAACCTATTGATATTTTCCTTAAGAATATGAAAATAATCGAAAGGCCTAAACTAAATGCAACATATTTCACCTCTCTTTTTCAATCTGTTTAGTAGTCCACTCCAGAAAGAAAAAGGGGGAAGAGACAGGTCAGTCCCCAGGTGCCGAGTGAAAGAAGGCAAGCACAGCAATAGGCAGGAGCCGGCAAGGGAGTGGACTAGAGTAGTCAGGACAGTAGGTCATCCAGAGCACACTAATTTGGGTTTTGTTCCATCCAAACTTCCCCATATCTCTAAGATTGTTTTTTCAAACCATTTGTGAGAATCGCTGATCTCCAAAGTGGTAAAAAAAACAAACAAAACTGCATATTGAAGGTGATTTTGCCAGCTTGATTTGCTAGAAAGCTGGATAGTGAATGTGATGAGAACCATCTTAATCAGCCTCAAATGTCTTCTTTGTCTCTGTTTGTCCCCCTCTAGCTGAGCCTCACATTTCTTCCCAGGCTCTCCTATTATTGGTTGCAGGGATCATAACATGAGGAAAATATATATATAAACACCATTCTCTTTATCTACTGAACATTGTATGTGGCTCTACTTTGTTGGAATGAATTGTGACTGTGGCATTTAAGAGCACTTGCTGAATTCTTTATTATCTTCTATTTTCTCTGTATTTCTTCTGTGTCTATCTTTCCCATAAGGTCATATACATATGTTTTTTTCAATACCTTTTTTTAAGATCCTGTCAACATGTGTTTTAAGAGGAAAATCTGCACTGTATATTTTTATTTTCTAGATGTACATTTAAGCTGATTGTTTCCTTTATGCTAAGCCTACACTCCTGGGAGTAACGTAATAAATGTCCTAAAAGAGTCCCAACCTGCCCTAAGCCCCTCATACATAACTGTTCTTATAGAAATAGCAATGCAACATTTTCAGTCCCATTGATGGATTTTTATTTTTTATTTTTTTTTATTTTTATTTTTTTGCTGGGGCTGCGGTAACAAAGGACCATAGAATGGTGGCCTAAACAACAAAAAGCTATTGTCTCATAGTTCTGGAGGTTAGAAGCACAGCATCAAGTTGTTGCTAAGGTTTGTTCCAATCAAATCTATCAAAGATAAGAGATCTTGAGGTTTGTTGGTCATTTGGGGTGGATTCGGGTTTATTTGTTTGTTGCCCACCCTAATGACCTCATCTTAACTGGTTATATCCGTAATAACTCTGTTTTCAAATAAGGTCACATTGTGAGATTTGGAAGTTAGGACGTCAATATGTGAATTTGGAGGGACATAGTTCAAACCATAACACCGAAGATATCAGGGAGACATACAGTTGGATGATTCAGGCATTCATTTCAAAGACTATTTTCAAAAGAGTTCTTTGCAGCATATCCTCTTACATCTAAGCATTTGTGGTGTCCCTGTTCTGAACCCAGTTCATGAAAGGGAAGTGGGGTTTTCATCTTCAAAATCATCTCAAATTCCTTCTTCAAGATACTCTGAACATAGAGGCTGGGTAATTACACAAGCAACCTCTTTTTATCAAAACTATTTCTAAGTCAAATGCCTTCTGGAAGGACATTCACTACCCTGTTTGTAGACCAGTGTTTGGAGGTCTTCTTCTGACCAGAGAAACTTATTACCCTGGCCAGAAGGAAAGGGTTCTTTCATGCCAGCCATGTGAGATCCAGGAGCACTGTCCCCAGCCTAAGGTCCGGGGCAGGGTGGGCACTCAGTGTTTATTGAATGATCGAGTTGACTGATGATGAGTGTGACCAGGCTAAGCACACATAAAATTCAGATCTATGAAGGAGAAATGAGATCCCCTCTTGTAAAGAATAAATATATACATAGAAAGAGATCTGCTGTGGCCTTTGATTTCACCCTGCCATGACATACTGCTTGGGAGCTGTTATCTTGTCATCTTAGACTTCTTTAGATAACCGCTTAGTCTTATCTTTGAATTTTACAAATAAAGAAATTAAGAGCCAGCAAGATTTAAACAGATGGACTTTCTTACTATTAGCAGTAATATCAGTACTAAATTCTAAACCTCTCAAAACCCCATCAATTCTTTACTAACAAGTGTCCTGATTTGTTCTCACTCTTCCACCTAGGTAAAGTTGCAGTTACACTTGATATCTGATCAAATTCTTCATCTCCATCATCCCCCAGGAGATATCTAATCACCCTCGTAGCCTTCAGCAAGAATACTGTTAAGCAATTTTAGCCTGAATCTCCCCCTTAACCCTAATATCTATTCTTAGTAATTTTCCATCCACCCTGCTCCTTGGCTAGAAACCTCCACTTGTCCATGAAGTTTTTGGAATTGAGACCAGTTCTATACTGAGGTCTCTTTTCCTCTATTGCAGTAGTTCCTGATTAAAATCTGCTTCTACCAGTTTAACTGCTATCCAGCTCTGGTTTTCTTCAACAGCTTTCTGGAGTTCCTAATGTCATCAATAAGGTGAATATTTTTCCACAAGTAAATATGTGCATGTGTGTATACTTTTTTATTCTTAGAAACACCAGTATCACCTACAATGAACTTATTTACAAAGCATCTAACTTAACTGGTCAAGTTTATACTACCAGCATAGGAGACTCTGTAGCCTATCCTCTTACAATGTAGTCAGGGCCTTCACTCATTGGTAAATGAGATTTTAGAATTTTTTAAGAGTAAGAACTACATATTACTTATTGTTATCAAAGCCTGACCCATGCTGAGCCTTGAATAAAAACAGTTGAAAATATAATTAATGAAGTATGGATGAATGGATATATAAATGAATGTATACATGATGTTTCTGTTCTTGACTTCAATACCAGCACATCAATTGAACTATAGTTATTGTAACTTTTTATTCAATATCCAAACTACTTCAGAGGGAATATATGCCACCACATTTAGTTAAAGCAGGTAGATTTTATAAGAAGATAAATACAACATGACAGTGAAGTAGCTAGCCATGTATCCTAAAAAGTCCCCTCTTTGCTGAGCTATGCCTTCATGTAGTATACTTTTCAGTGCACTCATCTGGACTTGGTGTTGAGGGTATGAACAAGGTTTTATATTCCTGCTCATTTCTGTTGTAGCTGAAGTCCCCAAGGATAATGACATGGTCTTCTCTTTCTGTTGTCTCCATGGTGACAAGGACTCTGTATCTTGTGTCTGAGATTTGCTATGGACTGGATCTTATATCCAAGATTTTCTCTGGTGAGTAATGCCTTAGCCAATTAGCAGGAATCCAGAATGGCACATCTTGTCTAGCAGATTTCAGCAAGTATCTTATTTGGTTCCTTGATTTCCAGGCTTTGTGAATAATTCTGTAATCATGAAGTTTAACGGCTTTGGCTTCACTCTCTTCATAAAGGATGAATCCTATGTAATGACTAATGGAGGTTTCAATAGATGTAGTAAGCAGTTGTCTTCATGTTCTAACTTGATGAATATTACCGTTTCCCCAGTACCTTGATTGCTGGAAAATCCCTTCATTCAAATTTGAATATCTCAGCTAAAAGCTCTCTGATGAGAATACAGGTACATAATCCAAAAAATGGGACATAATTTAGGTAAGATTTTGATTGAATGGAGAGGACAAGGACACTGTTCTAATAAGAAGTTTTGGGTGGGCTATTGCAGTGGGATTAAGCATCCAAGGGCTGCCACAAGATACAGGGTGTGTGGAGAGGCCAGTGGCATCCAAAAACAGGAAAGGTGTGAAAAAAAAAAAAACTGATTGGGACCCCCAGGGTGGCTCAGTGGTTGAGCATCTGCCTTTGGCTCAGGGTGTGATCCTGGAGTCCTGGGATCAAGTCCCACATCGGGCTCCCCGTGAGGGGCCTGCTTCTCCCTCTGCCTGTCTCTCTCTCTCTCTCTCTCTCATGAATAAAAATAAATAAATAAATAAATAAATAAATAAATAAATAAATAAATAAAACTGATTGGAGGAAGACTATTTTACACTTTTCCTCAAACATAGCCTGCAAACTACTAGTTTTCCCATGTGCTAGTAAAGAAAAAGAACACTCTTTTTAGTCTCTGAAGCAACTTTGCAAAGGGTTTTCTAAAAGTCCCTTGCATTACTAATGCAGAGAGCAATTGCTTCACAAACTAGGATAGCACTAACCAAATCTACGTCAATTTCATATTCTCCACCACCCCCAAAAGAGAGAAAAATACAACTATCCATTTTAGGCCTCTAAAACCATAATAAGACGTGTGCCTGGGTGGCTCAATCGGTTAAGCGTCTCCCTTCAGCTCAGGTCATAATCCCAGGGTGCTGGGATTGAGTCCAGCATTGGGCTCCCTGGTCAGTGAAGAGCCTGCTTCTCCCTCTCCTTCTGCTTCTCCCCCTGCTCATGCTCTCTCTTTCTCTCAAATAAATAAAATCTTAAAAACAAACAAACAAACAAAAAAACATAACAGGGACACCTTGGTGGCTCAGCAGTTGAGTGTCTGCCTTTGGCTCATGGTGTGGTCTTGGGGCCCCAGATCAAGTCCTGTATCAGACTTGCATGGAGCCTGCTTGTCTCTCTGCCTCTCTCTCTCTGTTTCTCTCATGAATAAATAAATAAAATCTTTTAAAAATAAAAAAATTTAAAACCTATAATAAAAGAAGGAAGAGATGAGTTTATTATTATTCCCATTAGGCCTGCTGTCCTATTTCTATTTGACCTACTCTGATTTTCTATCCCAGTGTTCATGGATAAGAAGGGAGGCAAAATGAGTTCTGCCCTCAAATGTAACTGTGGCCACAGTTCATAATGGATCCTGACCATTTTCAAATGTCAGGCTTCAGTGGGGGCAGAGAAAGTAACAGCCTGTGAATGAGAAGACTAAGTAAAAATTGAATTTCTTCTACTATCTCCACTGGCTAACTCACTTTGAACTTCTAACAACGAAAGTTGGGCTATGTCATTTATCCTGCCTCCTAATCTTACTCTGATACCTGGCCCTGCACCAAGGAGGTGCTTCCTTTGCAGTTTCCTTACCTGGTGGCTGCTCCCTCATATAGTCCTCAAAATCAGGAGGTGTGATGTGGGTCCTTCTCAATCCCAATCACTGTTTCTTGGTCATTTATCCCGACTCTCTAAAGAAATCATTTTTTAAAGACATCTTATCTGGAAACACCATGCTTTTTCCTTCTTCTTGTTCTCATCTACAGCCCTCACTTAACACTCTTCATCCATAGCAGACCTTTACTCCTGCAACTAATGTAGACTTCGTGTCAATTCCATTTCCTACCATAATCTTGGCAGAATTCAGCACCCAGGTGGCAACCATCCAACTCCCTGGCCTCAGTTCCTCAAAAGCCTCATAGCCAATGACCTAGACCTCTACTCCACTACAGCTGCTCCCTCCCACAGCCTCACCCTGATCATTTTCCTTACCTATAGCCACCCTAATTCCAAAATACCTTGCTTTGTGATCAGAACATTTTCAATGCCAGCTTTTAAAAAATTATTTATCTTATGACCCTCTAGCATTCTACTTTCTCCCAGTCCAGAAGTTTTGTATGGAATATAGCTTGAGCAAATGAATGAATGAACAAACCCATGCAATAAAGATGGAAATGCCAATAACTCATTTAAAATAACATCACTTCTATTGAATAGAAAGGTTTAAATCTCGTAGCGAGTTTGGTCCTGAGCAGCTGTACTGTGCTGATATATCCAGATAAGAGCTTACTTTTTGCTTCTCTGTGTCATTACTAAATACCTGACAGCCTAGAATGGGTGAGGGTGGGGAGAGTAGGACAGAGAATCAGGAAGTGATCCCATACCATATTAACACTGTAGTAGAATTTTTTTATTTGAAACATGAAAATACACCTTGAAACATGGAATTAAGTAGCCGAGGAGACAAAAACAGGATGAATGGTTGGATAAATAGGTGGATGATTGGATGGATGGATGGATGTATGGATGGATAGATAAATGGGTGGATGGGATAGATAGTTGGTTGGATGGAATGAGCTTCTGCTCCTTAATTCTCCTTTACTTTTCACCTCCTCATTGAAGTAGAGGCGCATAAATCTTTTCCCTTGACCATCTGATTAAGGGGTACCTCTAACAAATGTAGGTTTGACTGAACTGGAGCTGTAGGAGAAATAGAAGCTTGTAAGTTCCAAAAGACTTCCTTTTCTGAAATAGGCATACATTATAGTAACTTTAGGCTCTCCCTTGGTTCTCCTCTGGGAGGCCCATAAACTTGGTTGGCTCAGTTTATGGTCATTTGCAGTGTTTTAACCTGAATCCTTTTCCTTCATTTCAGAAACAAAAAAATCCATCTATCTAAATCTCATGAAACTATTGAAGACTTAAAAATCAGATAAAGCCACTTTCGGTGTGAAACTTTTCCTGACTTCTCTTTTCCTGTCATTCTTCAAGATATTCTTCGTAAGTCTGTTACAGACTTTAAACAATGTTGCAGGACAGCCCGGGTGGCTCAGCGGTTTAGCGCTGCCTTCGGCCCAGGTCGTGATCCTGGAGACCGGAGATGAGTCCCATGTTGGGCTCCCTGCAGGGAGCCTGCTTCTTCCTCTGCCTGTGTCTCTGCCTCTCTCTCTCTCTCTCTCTCTCTCTCTCTGTGTGTGTGTGTGTGTGTGTGTCTTATGAATAAATAAATAAAATCTTTTAAACAAAACAAAACAAAACAAAAAACAATGAACATTGCAGTGATGCTATAATGGTGTCACTAGTCTGCTAAGAAACTGTGAATTAGTTTCTCAAGGAGAGAAGACACATTATCTCTATAATGCAATGACTAAATGCAAGATAGTACATTTATGAACAAATATATGAATGAATGACTAAGGCTATACAATAAAGGCTATAATTAATTAATTCAAAGAGTATTTATGAAGCACTCACTATATGTCACTTATTATTTGAGATGCTGACAATATATTAGTGAACAAAGAAGATACAAATTTCCACCACATAGACCTGATAGTTTTTGCATCTTAGAAGAGGAAGGTATGGCAGTCATGTAGGAATGCCAGTCAAACCCTCCAAAGGGAGTCTTCTGCAATCATCTGCCATGATAAGTCATCCTATTCATGGGCTGTTCTTAGCCAATGACTGGACTCAGAGTGGGAACTAGAGATGGGCCATTCTAGCTCCTAGAAGACTCCCTTAATGACTAACCCAGGCACTGGGGTCCAACTTTGGTCAGCATGGCCAAGACTTTCTCAGAGCTATGTGTAGTCTGAGGCTTTTCCTACCCAGTTCTTCCTAACTTCTCCCCTTCCTAAGATATCAGACCTGTATTATGGTCTGAAGACTCCATACCTATCCCTTTCCCCTTTAGTTTGAGGTATTCCACCCTCCAATAAGTCTCTTGCACCTCTAATTACATCTTGGAGTTGGTTTGCTAGAGGCACAGAACTGATACAGAAGGGTAGCTAAGATTTTTTTCATTTTAATTCTTTAAGCATAAAATAGATTTTTATACTTATTTGACTGCCTATGATATCTTAGTACTGCTTTGTCCTCATTTAAGAGTTTGAGAAATCCATAAAGTGAGAAGAAAAGTGTTCCCCATATGATTCTCAACAATTATGCAGATATATTTTAGAAAGCAAAATCATTAGTTTCAAATAATGCATTGCTGAAGCTGGCTAGGACCAATTCTGTGCCTCTCTTCCAAACTTCCCATTCAGTGACATCAGGTGGGTAGTTGGAAATCAGCCATGGCAGAAAAATTTACAGCATATAAATTGGCAAATTCTACAAATTGGGGTGGTTTTTCATTTTGTGGTGGTTTTTTAGTTTAGTTTAGTTTTGTTTGGTTTTTTCAGAGAGCAAGTTTACCAGCCCATCACTGTTTCCAGATCTTGTATTCAGACATGCCTAAACAGAATAAAAGTATATACTTTTAAAAGTTAAACAAAAACAGAACCAAGCAAAGGTTTGCAAAATGTTCTTGAAAATAAACCCAAGTTGATTCTTGGTAAAAAACAAAAACAAAAACAAAAAAATAAAATAAAATAAAATAATAAATAAATAAAAGTTTAATAGTTTCTCTGTTTGTTCTGCTTTAAACACTCATGTAACCTGTATTTTTATGCCTTTTTGTCTCTCTACACTTCTACCCTTGATAGTACCCTCAGTAGCCTTCTCTGGAAGCAGCCCACCACTATTTTGTCCCTTTTACCTTACATTAATATGGAGCCTCTGTTGCATTATTCTGATAATATGCTATCCAAAGAAAACATCTTTGATTTATTCTTTGCAATTAAATGCATCCCTTGCCTCCTAATTTACATTTTGATATATGAAATTTTGAAATACATCGTGTTTTGCTAAATACTCAAAATACATCATTCCTGACATCTGTGTAATTTGTGAACCTTAATTAACATTCACTATTCTTTAAAACTTATTTCCTATAATTACCTATGTCTTTTCATGATTTTTCATGTTTTTAAATATTTTTCTTTAATGTACCTTGATTTTATTTATGATCCCACACTGTACTTAACAGTCTACTTTTCACATTTTTTCCCTATCATGGGGTGTATTCTGGTGGTCCTCTCTAGAATGTTTTGCTTGTTTTTCCTCCTTTTAAGTTCATTTTCTGGTTTTTGTTTGTCATTTGCCCTTACAAAACCATATAAGGAAAATGTTGGTTTTATTATTTGCTGTGGCTATAATAAAATAACTTTAGAAATGATGATAAGAAAAGGCAATATACCTCTCCCATGATCTTTATTAATGCATTTAATGGAATGCATTTTTGGCAAGATTCCCATCAATTTCCTTGGAACAGAAGAACCCACCCTGTCTTTTAGTGATACTAAGAGAATAGAAATAATATTAAGAACTACATGTTTTCAACAAAGCCTAATACTTTTTGGTATGTTCATTCAGCAGAATCCAAACAAAACATTAAATGCAGAGCAAATATGTGATCCATATGACTCTACTCCTTTATTGCCACACTCAAGGCAAACATCATGCATTGTCATCACCAACCTTTCCACTGAGCAAAGGTCTCTACTCCTCTTCATGATTGGAATGTGCAATGGGGTAAAAATATCTTTTTACAAAGGTCCTTTTTAAAAAATGTTTTATAAAACTTCTTTAATATTTTGGCATGCTTGAAATCCTTCTTGAATTAAATGATATTCTAGGGACTGAAATATTTTTCAAATTCCCCAGGTTCCTAAAGACCCTAAAGTTTCTTGTGTTTTATAGATGTCACTTAACTTTCTTCTTTCTTGCTGGCTTTCTTCTTGTTCTATTTCTAATATTAAAATATATACGCAGACCTCAACTAAAATTTTAAATTTGAGTTAGAGATGTTTCATATCACCAGCTGTTTAAGAACACCTTCATAAATATGCCTCAAATATTAATATCAAGAGGTAAAAAGGAGAGGCGCCTGGATGGCTCAGTTGGTTAAGTATCTTCTTTCAGCTCAGGTCATGATCCCAGGGTCCTGGGATTGAGCCCCACATCAGGCTCCCTGCTCAGTGGGGAGCTTGCTTCTCCTTCTCCCTCTGCCTGCTGCTCCCCCTGCTTGTGCTCTCTCTCTCTCTGTGTCAAATAAATAAATACAATCTTAAAAAAAAATAAAAAGGTATAAAGAAAGCTGTCCAGTTATTTAGTATCATCAACTCAAGTGCTATAAAAACATCTGATTAATAAGGCATATTGACAAATGATAGCTCTGGCTTCATCTGTGACGAAAAGATTCTTGTTATTTGACTCTGAAGTTTACAGTCCTAAAAGAATAAGCTCATAAATGAATTTCACCAAAAGCTAATATTCTGATACATGTTGCAACAGTATATCCAATCATCAGAGTATTTAATGAGCTTTCTTCTCTCCATCTGATGGCCAACTTCATATCATAAAAGGATAGAAATTGCTAATACTTGCTCCTCTTCTACTGTGGTAGGCACACCAATGATGTCAATCTAATCACTAGAGATTTTATGAAGTAAAAGAGGGAAGCACAAGAGTCCTAAGGAGATTGGAAGGTGCTGTGATTCTGGCTTTGAAAATGGCGGAAAGAGATACCAGCCAAGAAATGTAGTTGGCCTATAGCATCTGGAAAAGGCAAAAGGACCAATTAACCCCTAAGACCTCCAGAAGGAACATAGCCCTGCCAATATCCTTATTTTAACCCATAAAAGTCCACTTCAGACTTCTGACCTCCAGAACTGCAAGATAATAAATTTATGTTGTTTGTGATTGGGGCACCTATGTGGCTCAGTCAGCTAAGCACCTGCCTTCCACTCAGGTCACAATCTGAATCCCAGGATCAGTCCTGCATGGAGCTCCCTGCTCAGTAGGGAGCCTGCTTCTCCCTCTGCCCCTCACTCTGCTCATGTTTGCTCTCTCTCAAATACCAAAATAAAATATTTTAAAAAAATAAAGTTATTATGATTAAGTATCTTACTACTCAGTTTGTGGGAATTTGTTATGACAACAATAGGGAGCTAATACATCTTTTTATACTTTCCTGAGAAAGGAAAGATAGAAGTTGTTAACTCTATGAAATCCTTTACCTTAACCAAAGAATGAAGCCCTTAAGAAATATTCTGAAATATTTCTATTCCCCTCTCAATATGCTGTTATGGTACTGAGACATTATTGATTGTATGCAAAAAGTACATTTTTCTTCATAACCTCAAGAAAAAGTTTCTGTGAAAGCTGGAAAGTAACACTCTCAAGACAAAGCAAATTATTCCAAGACAATAAAAGAGCACAGAGTTTAAATTTCCAAGGTCAGAACATACTCTTAATAATGACTTCATTATCACTTTTTAAAAAATGTTTGCTCCAGTTTCGTGTTTATAACTTGGGAGTGTTTTGTAGCTCAACAGTGAGGGTGCTCCACATGAATTTCTACACACAACAAAACTATCATTAGCATATATTCTCAAACAGACTGTTCTTCTAGCCCACTCGAATCAAGAAATCAAATGTGACTTTGTGATAATAATAATAAATATGCAAAGCATTATAAAACTCACTGTATGTTAAAGGCTAAAATATTAGGTTTATTTATAGAAGTTTAATGTGCTTGTACATATTAATGACATGTAGCTTAGCATTAAAGGACAATGTGTTTCAGGACAAAGATTGTTCCTAAATTCCTTCAAGTGTGATTTGAAAGATGTCACACAAAAGTCGTGTTCCTAAATATATCCCCAGGCCAGAATTGCATATTCCTGAAGATGCACAGCAGAGAGACTTGAGCCTATATATTGCCAAGAGATCTATTTAAAACAAAAAAAATTAAGATTTTATTTATTCATGAGAGACACACAGAGAGAGAGAGAGGCAGAGACATAGGCAGAGGGAGAAGCAGGCTCCTTAAGGAGAGCCTGATGTGGGACTCAATCCCAGGATCCTGGGATCACGCCCTGAACCAAAGGCAAACGCTCAACCACTGAGCTACCCAGGTGTCCCTAAAACAAAAATAATTCTTATAGCAGCATATTTACTCAACTACTTATTCACAAAAGCTTTATGATGCAGCAAAAATACAGTAAAAAATGTACATATCCACAAGTTTGGGTTAAAATTCAGATTTCACTTCTTATGAACTTCTTTTGAACTGCTTATGAATATCCTATCACTCCCTCTCACCTCCAGTTTCTTCATTGGCACAAATAAGTATAAGATCCACTGTAAAGAGAAAGTAGTATTGTTTAATGGTTAGAGCAGAGATACTCAGATACTGCCTGAGTCAAAATTTTGATTTGCCTACTCACTCTATGATTGTGGACTAGAAATTCAGTGACCTTGGGGAATGAGTTTGCCTCTGTTTTCTCATCTATAATCTAGCACCTACCTCATAGAGTTTTTGGAAAGATAGCCTAGAAAATATATCAGCACATTGTATATGCTCAATCTGGGTTACCTACTATAATGTGGTTATGAATAAAAATAATGGGTGAGATCATGTATAAAAAACACTTCACACTTACTGACATTCAGATATATTTATTTAGGAATTTTATATAATATGAGTATGTTACAGATGCATATAACATAGACAGTATATTGCACATGTTTCCTCAATTTTAGGACACACCTTTTTCATATTACATCCCAAATATTGGAATGAATCTGACAATTGACTTTTGTGTTTAGTACAATGCTTTTTCTCCCCCAAAAGCTAATATTAAATTTGTAATGGTGCCTTACAAAGGAGGAAATAATACAGGCATGTTTGCAATACATGTATGTATATATTTTAGTCAGGAAATTTCCTTATTCGCCTTTGTTTCCTTATTCAGCCAGCACAGTGTGTACCCTAATATTTGGTCACTGAATGTGTGTTACACTATGAATAAATAACTTGTGAACATCTCTAGATTTAGCCTTGGCTCCATTTTTTTTCACTGCCCTCTTGCCCATATTTTCGTCTAGCTAAAGATGCTTTTAGTGAGTAGGTTACTCCTAAATATAATTTCGCTTTTGCCTTTGCAATAAGTACAAATCATCATATTTGAAAAAGTTTCTATTCTAAAGCCCAGGTTCCTACTGATCTGTCTACTTTGGGGCCTCCTACAATTCATCACCTTCCAGTTTCCATTGGGAAGGTAAGTTCCTGCTCCAACATTCCTGTCTCATTCTCCTGTTTCTCCCCATTTCCTTTCCTGCAGAGCGCAGGCCTCCAGAGGCTAGGCACTCTGGAGCAAGGGGCATGTGCTTGTGAGACATTGTGGGCAGAGTGTCTGCACAGAACCTTCCTGGGAATTTTTCTCTATTTTTGCCTTCATGGACAGAAGCCACTTTTTACCCATCTGTATACCTTCAGGGCACAGTATGGTGCCTGACCCACAGTGTGTAATGCTGATGGATTTAATTTTCAAACTGGACTAAGTCACAAATTACTCACTTATGCTCATCTTATTATTTGACCATTTATTGAAAACTATGAGCTAGTTACTGGGGGAAAAAAAGATGAGTAAAGTTTATTTCCTTACACGGAGACTCACAATGAGTGGGGAGACAGATTTATTAACTAGTAATTATAACAACAATAAGAAAACACTCAATTCACTTATATATAAAATGTTATGAAAGCAGATAAGATGCAATGATTTATTAGCTGCTCTTGGGAGAGTGGAGAAGTGAAAATGCAGTTGGATTTTGAAGAATGACTATGTATTCAAGAGGCAGAGAATTTGAGCGGAGGGAATTAACCATATGACTCAGCAATTCCACTCCACTAATATATCCAAAGGAAATGAAAACATATGTCCACACCAAAATTTATGTACACGAAGGTCACAACAGCATTAGTTATAATAGCCACAAAATGGAAACAACTCAAATGCCGATAAACTGATGAATGGATAAATAAAATGTGGCATATAAATATGATGGGATATTCAGCCCTAAAAAGTACTGATATGTGCCACAATATGAAAGAACTTTGAAAACATTATGCTAAGTGCAAGAAACCATATTCAAATTAATTAAAGAAGATGGCTATAATATGATGACATTTATATGAAATGTCCAAAATAGGCAAAGCTATAGAAACTGAAAGTAGATTAGTGGTTGCCTAGGGCTGAGGATGGGTTATTGGTGAGAAATGAAGAGTGATTTTTTTTTCTTGAAGAGTGATTTTTTTAATAAATTTTTATTTATTTATGATAGTCACACAGAGAGAGAGAGAGGGGCAGAGACACAGGCAGAGGGAGAAGCAGGCTCCATGCACCAGTAGCCCGACGTGGGATTCGATCCGAGTCTCCAGGATCGCGCCCTGGGCCAAAGGCAGGCGCCAAACTGCTGCGCCACCCAGGGATCCCATTGAAGAGTGATTTTTAATGGGAACAGGGTTTCTTTGGGTTGTGATGAGAATTTTCTAAAATCAATTGTGGAGATGGATGCACAGTTCTGTAAATATACTAAAAACCATTCAATTGTGTATTTCAAATGGATGGTAAATAAATTATATCACAATAAAACTGTTGCACAAAAAAAGGAACAAAAAGCAACAAGCAGCCCAAACATTTAAGTTTCCATATGAAATTGTTACCACTAAGATGGTTAGTCATTATATTGCAAAATAAATATTCTTAAAATCAACGAACTAAGAAAGTTCTACATGAGAAAGGGAGAGGAGAAAGAAGACAGAGGAGAAAATCTATAGTCTGAGATCTTTGAAAATTGTCAGCAGATAGAATGTGGAGACAGCTGCCAGAATGACAAAGCAGATATTCATCCAATATTTCGTTCACTCACCTGTGCCAGAACAGTAATACTAAAATAAAATACAAGAAATAAATGGGCAATCTTAGCATGAAGACGTACTATGAACAAAATTCTAAGAAACAGAACATCAGTTTCATAATAATCTTAACATTGTCCTAAAAAAAAAAAAAAAAAAAAAAAACATTGTCCTGTGAATGAAAAAAATAATTATGAATATCTCAAAACACTCTCCATGAATATGAGTAATTCCATTTATATGGTTCCATGTTTCACGCAAACTTAACCTTTGTAAAAAAAAAAAAAAGTGCATATTCCCTTTAGGAAAGTCCAAGCTAAGAAAATAATCCTTTACAAGCAAATAAATGAGATGGAAAATAATAAATAACAAATTTTAAAAATAAGAGCAAACATATAAAATCACAAGTAATAACATTTCAGCGTTAATAACTAACACTTACAAGGAACTATATGTCAGACTCTGTTCTAAACCACACACACACACACACACACACACACACATTCATTTAATACTAAAATCCTATGAGTTAGGTTCTATATTCCCAATGCACATGAGTTAAGATGAGGGTAGAGCAGTGAGATAATCTAGCAACATTCACACAGGTAGTGAACGTGAAAGGAGAGATTCACACCCAGGCAGCCACGCTCTGTATGCAACACTGGATAAATTGCAAAGATATTTTCAGGAAGTATCAGCTATTCATTGTGGCTGAAATGAATACAGGCTTTATGGTAAGCACTGTCAGTGATGAAGCTAGGATGGCAGGCTGGGATAAGTTTGTCGGGATCCTCAGCTATGGAGACCCTAGGACTGATCCAGCTGGGTAGTTGCTCAATTCTTTATTTATATAGGGCTGTGAAAGATCATTGGGTGCTAGTAACTTATTAGAGTAAACACAGAAAAGCATATTTACTGGGATTCCTCTAAGAAAAAAAATCTGAATGTATTAGCAGAGAAAACTCTATTTGAGCTATTTGAGATGAGAGATGATATCCCAGAGGGATACCTTCAAGCAACAATAAGTGGCTCATAACTGCTTTTTTTACTGAGATAAAATTAACATAAAATGAAGCGCATGCATCTTATATGTTGAGTTGGATAGATTTTGACAACGGTATAAGCCTGTGAAATCATCTCCCACAACAAGATAAAGAATATCTCCGTCTTCAAGAGAGTTCCATATGCCTCTTCTAGTTAGTTCTGTCTCACACACACAATCTGTCCTTTCACTTTGGACTAGTTCTGCCTATATTTGAGTTTGATATAAAGGAATGTATACAATATGTATATATTTTTCATGCTAGTTCCTTTCATTTAATGTACCTTTTTTGAGATTCATCCATGTTGCTTTGTTCTTTTTATTACTGAGTAGTATTCCATTGTATGAACGTATGGCAATTTGTTCATTTTTCTGCTGAGATATATTAGGACTTTATATTCCAGTTTGGGGCAATTATAAGTAAGATGGTTACAAATATTTTTGTACAATTCTTTTTTTGTGTGAACATTTGTTTTCATTTTCTTGGGCAAATGCATAGGAGTGAAATTGTTACATCATAAAGTAGGAGTATACTATTACCCTCTCTTTTTTTAAGGATTTTATTTATGAGAGAGAGAGAGAGAGAGAGAGAGAGGCAAACACACGAGCAGGCTCCATGCAGGGAACCTGACGTGGGACTCAATCCCAGGTCTCCAGGATCAGGCCCTGGGCAGAAGTCAGGCACTAAACCGCTGAGCCACCCAGGG
The DNA here is from genome assembly GCF_048418805.1 of Vulpes vulpes. Taxonomy (NCBI): domain Eukaryota; kingdom Metazoa; phylum Chordata; class Mammalia; order Carnivora; family Canidae; genus Vulpes; species Vulpes vulpes. Next base: position 52,567,235 of record NC_132792.1, on the reverse strand, counting down.
ATCCCCTACTATTACCCTCTTAAGAAAGTTCAGTCTGGTTAGTAATAAGACTTTCATTTCACAGAACAAGGTATGCAAGTTTGGGACCAGAGCTGAATTAAGTGTGATAATCAGAAAGAGGCTGAGTGCTTTCTTCTTCCCCTTTTCACATAGATGCTCAGCCTCATACATAAATAACCCATAAACAAATATTAAGACTATTGGTTTGAAGGAATTATAAATTATTAACTTACTGGAGGCAGCAAAATGTCCTACTCTGGGTTAAATATATGATAGTTATGAATGTAGATTTTGTTTTGAAGGTTTTAAATGACATGATTAAATCTATGCCTAGTGATAGTAATTTTGGCACATTGGAAGGTAGACTAGAGACTGGGGAAATAATTTAAAAGTCATTGCCAAAGTTCAGGTGAAAAGTAATGAGATCAGCGTCTGAAATTCTTAGGAGGGAAATGGATTCAAAAGCTATGCAAACACTTCTTGTGAATGTGTTTGTGTGTGTGTTTGTCTTTCTGACTGTGTGCAACAATTTTGTGATAGTACTCTCTTTGTTTCTCCCTCATTGCATTTGTTGCATCCATCCGTACACAACAGATTCTGTATTACATTTCCGAGTTTAATCAAAATACTCAGACCAGCCAGTAATCTAAGATATCACCTGCCAGCAAGCCTCCTGCCTCACACACATCTGATGCATATCTAATGTGACCAACAACACTCTCAGTATATCATGGCTTTCTAATTTGCTTCTGCTAAGGATGTTTCTAGAACTCTCGATCTTTGCAACATAGTCGCTTGCCAGTAGTGCTCTAGAAAACTACAGAAGACCAAACATCCAACTGAAATAACATATATGAGAATGATGTGAGTGTCAAACTCTGCCTTTTGGGGGACCTCTTTTATTGTGTTTCTCAACCATTTCTACATAAAACAATCACGGACTGGTTAGAGATGAACTTTGTCATAGCAGATTCAGAGAATGATCAAGCATCTATTATTTTTCAGTTCAGAAGTCTTGGAAGAGGTTATCTTTATCCTCTCCTTGCTGTGACAAGCTTTGTCCTTCTACTGGCTGGCTAGTCAAACCATGATCTCCCCCTCTAACTGAAGTGAAACTGGTTGGTCATGGTTTAGGTTACATTAATACAATGTACAGTCTCACTGTGTCTTCAGTGGTATTGACCCAAAACTCTGGAAGCTATGAAAAAACTAAAAGAAAAGAAGTTCTGTCTTGTGATTAGTATATTCATAGAAACTCCATTATCCAGATTTACCCCACAATTAACTTCATAAACTTACTGTGGTTTGGTGGCCTCTTAGTCATTTTGTCTCCCCACTTCTTCTTAGGTAATCTCTTATTTGAATATTTTTCAAAACTGAAAATATATCCTGAATCAATCTTTCATTATTAAATGTTAAACATTTGGTACTTGCTGAGCAGAACCGCAATACCTGTTAATTAACTATTAGAAATACTAACTAAAGGCTACATGGGTTGGGGGCACCTGGGTGGTTCACTCAGTTGAGCATTGGACTGTTGATTTTGGCTCAGGTCATGATCTCAGGTCCAGGGATGGAACCTGGAGTCAGGCTCCACTCAGTGGGGAGTCTGCTTGAGGATTCTCTCTCCCTCTTTCTCTCCCCTCTCCCATCTCTCGTGCTCTCTCTCTCTTTTTTAAATAAATAAATGAATCTTTTTTTTTTAAAGGCTACACAGGTTGGTGGCTTTCATAAATGGGGTTATACAATTTTTTTGTGCATTCACCAGATGGTCAGGATCATTGGCCTCTGGATGTCTGGAGCAAATGATGGGGTTATGTCTTCCAGGAAGGTGACTTTATTCAGAAGGTAATAGACTTCCAGAGACATCAGGAAAAGTGCATGCTAACTCTGGCACTGACATGCTTTCATTGATTTTGCAAACCATTCATGTAGGAGCTGTGAGCACAAACTGCACTATATCAGAGTCAACACGAAAGACAGGCTTCCTATATGGTAGAGGGATTTGCATAGCTTTAGATGGCTAGCTCCGCACACTCTGATGTACATGCACACAGTACATGAGTGTTCTAGTTTTTTTTTTTAAAAAAAAGGCTCTCTCTGCATATAAAACTTGATTCAGGATTCCTCATCTTGGCACATCTTTCATCAAATTAAAACTGCAGGCTTGAAATAAAAAATTGCTGATGGGAGTATTGGTATGCTTCAGGCTCTACTCTCTGTAGGAGGAAGACTGCAAACTGATCATAAAATCAGTTATTCATCTAATTAGGTGGGAAAAGAATACAATCCTTTACTAGAAGAAGAAATAAAAGCTTATATTGGCCTGTCTTTTTCCTTGCAAGTAGGTCAATTTACTTAAATCTGAGTATTCAAGAACTTCAGTGACATCTCCAGAACTATAACCCCCCCTCTGTGCTAAATGGAGTATGTTCAATAAGACCCAATACTTACACATTACCTCCCTCCATAAGGGCTGAATAGGACCAAATCCTAGGAAACAAACTATACTAAAATGTTGAAAGTCTGTTCAGAATGACGATAATTGCCAGCTAGTTTCTAATAGGGATAGCTTGTTTTATATTTCTCACTAAATTGTCTTCACAAAAATAGAATGAATAATGGCTTGCCTTGAAGACATTTTATTTCTCAGACATCTAAACATAAAAAGCAATATTTCTTTTTTAAACAAAATTTGTTATAAAGTTACTTGCAAATAAGATTAGTTTTTTATAAAATAATATTTTTGAAGGATGACATTAATAATCAGAGGCCAGAAAAATTGGAGACAGAGTATCTTCCATTAAAAAAAATCCTTTTGATAGTTTTTCTCTATGAGTTGGTGCCTTACTCAACTCTCCTGCAATACTAGATCCTGTGTGCCAAAAATCTTCCTATTTTCAGTTACCTGAGACCTACCAAAATGCTACCAAACCTCAGGTGGGGTGGATTTGGGAGCTAACTTTTAAAGGTAAAAGCTACTCATTCTACAGAAAATACAAAAAAAAAAAAAATTCAAAGAACACAATGTTTCTATTTTTTTTTTTGCATAGTTAGGACTAAATTATATTCAATTTCCTATTCAATGTTTATTAAAATAATCAAAATATTATTATAAAGAATTAATAAACATTTTTATTGTGTAATATTTCACTGAGGAGCCATGATTTATGTTCATTCCATTCCTACTATGGTGATGAAAAAGTCTTTGAGCATAAGATGCATCATAGCATGACAGAAAAAGCATGAGCCCTGGAATTAGACAAATACAATTTCAAATTTTGTCCACTTCTTTGAAAGACTACATGATCTAGGATAAGTTAGTTTAACCTTCCATAATCTCAGATAGCTCACACTTTCAAATGGATTGTATGTCTACTTAGTCAGGCTATAGCAATAGTTAACTAAGGTAAAATTTTTAGAATATCTTGAAAAATTCCTGATATTTATTACTGGGGTTGAATTATTTTATTTATTGCTATTAGTATCTTCAGGGTCATATAGACGTAGGATAGATTCCATAGAGTCAGCATCACTGAAAGATATTTTTAAGGATTTACCTGTTTTAAGGATATCTGCTATGTCCTTGGAACCTTTTGATCTGAAATGATGATTTCTCCTTGTATTTCTACCTGTTGTTGTTTTATGTCTTTAAAGATAATTAATATCATACTTTAACATGATTTAACATATGGAGTTAATTTTTGTTAAGGCTTCAAAATGGATTCTCAATTTATAGTGAATATTCTATTTAATGTTTTGGACTTAGATATGTACCTGGTACATGTCTATCAGTATTTACCAAATATATCTTTACCTATCTCTTCATTTGCAACCATATTGTACCACATGCCTAATTATTCACAGTGTATGGCTAAGTTTTGTTTGTTAACTCATGTGAGTGTTCTTAACTTTTAGTGAGTTTCATTCTACATTTACTTTGACAACCTTTTATAATATTTTGACCACTGCAGAGTAGGTAGGAAAACAGTTATGGGCTCTAGGAATTGACCACGCATTGCTGAGACATCACTGCTGTTTCTATGGTTGATGTCTCCAGCAGGGGAGACCGGTGCAAAAAAAGGTAACACTATAAGGATACATGACGTGAGACATAGAAATGGATGGTAAAAATAAAGAGCAGCACTAAAGAATGTGTGAGGAAAGGAGAGCTTCCATTCTATTTTGGACTAAGTCTGAAAATATGTAATAAACAGGATTCCTGTTCTATGCTGCTCCTCATATATAATTTGGAGAGCAGTAATGTGTAAAGGGCTTGTTTTTATTTGGACACTATTATCTTCATGTGATCTATTTCTTAAAGACCACTCTTTTTCCCCAGTCTATTTAGTGGTGGGGGATGATACAAACTAAATCTATTTTGTCTAAAATTTTCTCAATAATTTAGATGGCATGTATTCAACTTTTAATTCTATTAGTGGATCTCTTGTGTCTTTAAGTGCTCAAAATTATATTTATCTAACTTTGAAATAAAACAATAAGCAGAATTTTAAAGTTTATAATTATTTAAGGAGAATCTCGGGCTTCTATTTTCTTTCTGTATCCATCTGGTCATCATTTCTCACTCCCCTGCAATTTTCCTTGTTTTCTGTAATGTAATTTAGGGTAATTTATTTTTTAAAAACTCTTTCCAAACACAGGGTGTTTTTTCTCCACATAATTTTTATGTACTTAATTTGAAACTAAGTTCTATAAATATTTAAGTAATCCTATTGGCTTTTTTGGCTTAAATATTTATCATTAGTCTCTTTTATCTACAACCCCCCATTCTTAGATTCTAAATTTTGCTTCAATAATTGAAAGGCATCTATGTAAGAAGGATAATTTGATAGAAATTCTTCTTTTATTTCTGTAAACATCTAAAACATCTCGCTGTACATTTCACCCATGAAAATTAATTCAGCTACCCAAAGATATTGCAGGTAGAAATTTTTATTTTATTGTTTTCAAGAAGCTAACCTTGTGGAACGAAATCTAATGTCAATATAAATTCTACTCATTTTTTAGTTTACTTGGATGCTCATGTGGTATTTTTAAATATATTCTGAATATAGCTAGATAATCAACCTTTTCACAAATTTCCTGAACCATGTTATTTTCATGCCAGGAACAATTTCTGCTATTATTTTCTGTTATAGATTCTGTTCATGAGCTCTGTTATCTTCTTTTCTAAATTTTTAAAAAATATTTTAATTTAAATTCAGTTAATTAACATATAGCATATTATAAGTTTCAGAGGTAGAGTTCATTGATCCCTCAGTCTTCTATAATACCCAGTGCTTATACAATACCCACATTCTCTCTTTAATGTTTTATCTTCTTAAAAGAAATATATTACCTTTGCCTCACTTTCTCCCTATTTATTATCATCACCTTTATCTGTTTAAGCTTCTTGTCTGTGATCCAGAAAGGTATCTCCAGTTAGTCTATTACATCATAAATTGGAATTTAATGTTTCTGATTTACTGAACATGGATATGCTTTTCATTCACAAGTAAACTTTGTTCCTAGTACTCTGTTCTGATGATCTACTACTATTCATAGAGTTGGTATTTATTTATATTGTGTCATTCTGAATGTAAGATGTTCTTATTTTGCTTGCAGTAAATTTATTTCAGTGAAAGATGATTAACACTAGGACAATGGATCTTGCCTCTTCCATTGCAATCCCTATAATTTCATTTGCTGTTTACCATTCCCCTCTAATCCCACACTTCATTTCTGTATTGAAAAGGAAGGTTCTATTTAATAAAGGTTTTGGCATATGGGCAACATTAGAGGCTGTAAAAATTGCCCTGGACTCGACAAGAGTTTTAAATGAGTCTTTATACAAATTCTCTAACTCAGCAACTCAATCTAGCACATTATAGGATTAGAAATGAAATATTAAGACAGTTCTGGGATTGGATATGCAAGTCATGTTTCATCACCAATTTGCATTGGATGATCTAGAAAAAAAGTCACCAAACTACAGCCTACAAGCCAAATATACCTCATCTGTTTTGTTTTTGTTTTTTTTACCTCATCTGTTTTTTAAATAAAATTCTATTGAAACCTAGCCATATTTTCTCATTAATATATTGCCTATGGCAGCTTTCAAGCAATAACAGAGAAGAATGGTTGTAACAGACACAGTAAGGCCCACAGATCCTAAACTTATTTACTATTTGGCTCCTTACAGAAAAAATTTGCCAGCACAAGCTCTAAATTCCCTACCCCTGGTATAAATAAGAGTGCTAAGGAATCTGACTCCCTATTCATCTGCACTGTCATCCATAAGTAATATGGTCTTCTTTTCCAGTAAGCAGCAAGAATAGCCTGGGGCATCAAAAACATCTATTTATACCTTATCACCAAGGTATCCTTGTTAGGGTTGTCAGATAAAATAGGGATGTCCAGTTAAATTTAAATTTCAGTATATGTCCCAGGAAATATTTGTCCATCTGAAATTCAAATTTAACTGAGTATCCTGTATTTTTATTTGTTAAGCTTGGCAAGTCTATTTCTCATGTATACCCAGTGGACATATGCAGATCACATAAAACAAGGTCCCATTGTATTAAGGGAACCAAAATAGCCCATGGATAGCCTATTCATGAGCTAGTGTTTTTTTTACTTCAAACAAGAAAAGACCAAATTCCAGTTGGATTAAATAATAATGAAATGTATTATTTTACAACATGGAGTACACAGTCAGGGACTCCAAATTTACATTTCTTTGATTCCTGTTGATCTCCCTCCTCTTTGTGCTGGATCAATCCTCAAAATGTTGCAAGATAGCTGCAGAAATTTCCTCTGTTACATACAACCAGAGCTACTACTTCCAGAGTCAGCAATGAAACCATATAACTTTTGCATATCTTTTAAAGAAGCAGGGGGTCATTTTCCAGAAGGACCATAGTAACATTCCACTGAAGTTTCATTGCCTAGGATTGGCAAAGGAAATGAGTTTATCATGATTATCTTGTGCTAATCATTTGGAGTGAGATATTGAGAAGTCAAATTTGATGACTATTACAGTTCACCTCTCTGGCTGCCCAATATCTAAGCATATTTTTAGAAATGGTAATACCTATATAAACATATTTATATCCTTCCTGAAGAAAGTATAAAATCTGTTCTGTACCCAGATCTAAATACAAAACCCTGGCTTGTGTGCAGTTCTCTTCATCAGGTGTAGATACGGCTTCTTCCAAATCTAAGACTAAGAGGTAAGGGTCTAACCCTAAAATGATGAAAACAAGAAGGGCATAAAGGACAAGTTAACAATAATAAAATTCCCACTTGACTAAAAGGAGAATAGGAAATTAAACATAATTATGTTGGAGAGAAAAGAGAAGATTCCCTGCCTTCAGAGAAGAATATTGTCTTGATCAGCCACTCTAACAGTATTGTTCTGTTCTGTGTATATATAGCCCTGTACATTTTTCTGTATGTCACACCTGGGGTGAATGGTATAAAAAAACAGACCTTGCAGAATATCCTGATGCTTTAGCAGACCATTTTAAGTGGCTGAAATTCTGTGGACAAGATATTCCCAAAGGAGAATGCAATTCTCCTAACAATTTATTTAGCTTCAGATACTTTTGCTTCCAGGCCTTAATTAAAGATCTTCACTTAGATACGACCTTTGATTATAAAATTATTTGGTTTCTAGCTATAGATTGCTATGTCCTTCCCTTCCCTCTTGGTCTCAAATCAACCTCTGCCTTGAGGGAGTGTGAAACAGTTGCCCTCAGTGGGGAGGCATCATGAAAAATCTGATCTTTTACCCAGGATTGGCCTTTTTCCAGGCAGCGTAACTAATTAGAGACACTTTGACGGAAACCAAATATTGTGACCTGCTAAATTTCTGCCTCTCTGTTGCTCTGTAGGCTAATTTTAGCCAAGATAGAGTATGTGGCTGTACTAACCGCCAGCGGACTTGATTGTAAATCAAAGGCACAAATGACTTCTTTTTGAAAAACCATATTTCTTTCCTACATATATTTGGTTAGACCACCTTCACCCACATCTTTTCTTTTAGGCATTTACCAACATTACTCAGAAGAATTAAATCATCTCAAATCCTAAACTCTCCTTGTGCTTTTCCTGACACTAGAACCTGTATAGGAATTGATTTGAGTCCCAGGGTACAACACACAACAGTTGAAATGACTGTTGGTGAGTGCGGAACTTTGATTATACACTCCCTGGGTATTCTTACTCATCACCACCACTTTCTTCACTCAGCAAATACTCCTTCAAGGTTTTGTTCTTTGTCCCACTCCATTTTGCCACTTCGGTGTCACTTAGGACAATTTCAATATCAAGAAACATTTGCAAAATCTGCCTTTTGAGATTTAGAGGAAAGAAAGCAATATTCAACATCAGAAGTTAAAGTTTCCATTTATACAGAAAGAATGAAGAGGGACACTGAAGGGACCTTCTCATTCATAAAGGTGAATTATTTTCTCTGATAAACAATGTCACTACTGTGAGGTACATGATGTTACCCTCAGATTTTATTCTGACATTTTTCTATTATTTTGCTTGATATCCTTAAGCCCCCACATGCTGCATGTCAATTCCAGACACTGGTAGTGTCCATACTTGATATGGCAGAGATAGTGCCACCAGACTGCAAAGTGGTAGGATGAATATCTGAGTCATGAAGGCCTCTCAAGGGTGTAGGGTTATATGTGCCCACTGGGAGACACCTCCTGAGCTTGTAATGAGCATCCTTTGATAATAATGCCAATTTGATATCCTACGCTAAAATAATGCCAATTTGATATCCTACCCATATCTAATGTCACTTTTTATAAAAAGGCAAAGCCTTAATGGGCCCATCACATTGTGTGTAGTGGGAGCTGAAAGACTTGCTTTGTGAGAAGACTGTTGAAGAGGTGCCTGATATGACCTTGGGCTCCTGCTTTTTGCTATGGACGAAATCCCTCCTTCCTTCTGCAAGTTACACCTGAAACAAGTTAATTGCCCCACCAACCCAAACATGCTCAACAAGAGCCTTTGAGTGCAACTATGAAACAAGTGAGGCATCAGAAAACCAAGGAGAGAGAAAAGAGACTATTTGGCCCTTGGGGAACTCATATTGTAGAAAAAGAAAAAAGAAAAGGAAAGGAAGGGAAAGAAAGAAGGGAAGGAAAGGGAAAGGAAGGGAAGGGAAACGAAAGGAAGGGAAGGGAAGGAAAGGGAAGGAAAGGAAAGGAAAGGAAAGGGAAGGGAAGGGAAGGGAAGGGAAGGGAAGGGAAGGGAAGGGAAGGGAAGGGAAGGGAAGGGAAGGGAAAAAAGAAAAACAGAGGTATTGACAAACAGTTGCCATAGAAGAGGGCAGGTATGGTGAGGGTGCTTTGTTGAGGCCGCAGGGGACTAGGGAGAGTCTGATCAGGGAAAAATTAGCCTGAACTGAGTTTTGAAGGATGACAAAGATTCTCACCAGTTTTTTTGCTTTACAATGTGTTTGTTCTACCTCTATCACGAAACTCATACCAGTAGGATAGTATTCATGTACCCATTACATGTCTGCCTAAATTAGAACACAAACATCTTAAAGGCAGAAAAAGTACATACTCATTCTCTGGTTTGCTCATCAGCTTTACATCCAGAGCTTACCCAGTGCCAGACCTTCAAAGGTCCTCAGCTGAATCTGTGAATAGTGAATTTTAATCTTGAACCTCAACTCAATGTTAGTCAATTCAGATTCAACATGTTTAATGTAAAAGTAATCCTCTCCCCACATTAAGCTCTCACCGATTTGCCAATTTCTATCAATAATTTAGTCACTGTCTGCATGACACTGTCTCAAAAACCTCTGCATTACTTTTTTTTTTTTTTTAAGATTTTATTTATTTATGATAGACACAGAGAGAGGCAGAGACACAGGCAGAGAGAAAAGCAGGCTCCATGCCGGGAGCCCGACGCGGGACTCGATACCAGGATTCCAGGATCGTGCTCTGGGCCAAAGGCAGGCTCCAAACCGCTGAGCCACCCAGGGATCTTCCTCTGCATTACCTTTGATTCCTTCATCGCCTTTACTGTCTCAATCCAGTTACCACAAACATCTTCTAATAACCCCTCTATAGTGTCCCTCCCACTCCAATGGCAGAACCCTGATCCAGGTTACTTGGGATGCCACACTTATTTCAGTAGTTTCCTACTGTCTCTCCACCTTGAGGTTCTTTTCCTTCCATTCCATTCTGAGACCCTCCACTATGTTGAAGGGCCTCCACATCTGGCTTTAATCTCTCTGCCATCTACTCAAATGAAATAAAAACACAATAACATGAAATATATATTTTTTCAATCAGACATCTTTTCCTCACATCAAAAGATAAAAGGAGAAGTTTATAAAAATTGTCATGGCTTGGTATATTAGCCATATTATTTATATTAATTGTTGACGCATATAGTACCATCAACGTGGCAGCTTACAACATACTTTAAGTGTCTCACAGTTTTTGTGGATCAGGAGTCTGGACACTGAGTTTTCTGCTTCAGGGCCTCACAGGCTGCAGTCAGGGTGTTAGCTAGGCTGGAATGTCATCTGAGGCTCGAGGTTATCTTCCAAGCTCATATGGTTGTGGCTGTTGAGAGAATTTAGTTCCTTGGAGCAGGAGGCCTGAAGCCCTTGGCCCTAAGGGTTGCCCACAGTCCCCAGCATGTGGCTCTCCCCATAGGCAGCTCACAGCATAGCTGCTTGCTTCTTCAAGGAGGGCAGGAGAGGAGAATGAGTCTGGGTGGAGTCATATGTATATAGGTGCTATTAATCGAGGGAGCAACATCCTTGCCTTTACAATGTAATATAATCACAAGTGACATCCCATCACATTTTATATATTCTGTTGGTTCAAAACAAGTCCCATGTCCCACCCACACCCAAAGGGGTTTTGTGTAAGGGCATGTTAAGAAATAGCCTGACTCCATTTCTGAGATCTGATTACAAACAATTTGTAAGCCTTGCTCCTCCCTCTCCCCTTCTGCCCATATCTGAGCAAGCTAATAGCAAAGTCTGGGTGCTCCTTCCTGTGGAGCCAGGAGGAATTCACAGCATACAAGCCCTGTTACATGTGAGATCATGATACCAGTCACACCCCTTGACTGCCACAAAATCCCTAAGATTGTTTTCTTTCCCTGCTTTATTGGACCATTTTGAGACCAGCCTGAGAAACCTGCCTTGCTTTCCCACAAAGCCTCATTATGTGAGTAATATACCTTTTCACACCCTCTTGGTGTATGTATGACATCATCATTCTTAAATTCAAAGTATGGGTGTGGGTCTATCCTGTTTCTGCAGAATGTTTACAACAGGTATAATTATCAGGAGATGAGGATCCATGGCAGTCATTCAGGATCTGTTCATCCCCTCAGCTTTAATGTTGCCACAATTGGAAAAAAAATGCGTAGTCTCTCTCCCTGAAGCCTTTTTTAGCCCGTCTGTTGTAGAAGGCATAGAAACCATGCTACCAGGAAATTCTGTGTTGCCGCTATGAAAATATGTCGGATTACTATAGATATGAGAAAAACAATGCTTCTAAGATTTCATATTTTCAGACATCAGTAGGAATAATCACAAACTTGATTATATGTGCTATTGACAAAGAAGATTTTGAAAATGAAAAGTCAATTAGAAATGTTTAAATATTGAAATAGCATGAAATATATGTATAAATGTGTCACAGGTAAAAATAGGATGTACGCTCAACAAAGCAATAGAAATATGGTTACATTGGATTACTGCTATAAAAATTAAACGTTCCTAGCTGTACCTGGTCATAGGAAAAGTCCAAATGGATTCCATCAGTTCCACCCTGGTCAGCAAGTGAGGTGCTTTTTATATTCTCATCTCCATATAAGGCTTCCAGGATCTTTTCAGTTGGTAAAACTTACCGTCTCCAGAATTGTGTAACCATGGTTTGTCCACAGGCAATGGGGTGACCAGGAAAGAGTAATACATATTGGAGAATAGCCAGTAATAAATCTCTTTAGCTTTGCTCCCTGGTCCTTGTCATAGAAAAATCCAACATTTTCTCCCTTGCCTTTGAGGAATGAGGCCCCTCTACTCCTTTCTAGATAGAACCTCACTTTCCCCCTGCCTTTGCCTTACTAATCTTTGATTATTAAAAACATACCTCCACATGTACATGTGTGTCTTTCTTTGTATTTGGACATAGGTTTTTTAAAATCTTTTTTCATTTCAGTGTTGACTGAGGAGGTAAAAATAACCCCAAGCATACCGATAGAGTATAGAAGAGAGGCACAGAAATCCAGAAAAAAGTAGAAATTAATATTTTGAGCTATAACTCTGCCTCCAAGAATAGATTTGTTTGTTTTAAGTTAAATGCTCTTCCTAAATCAATGGTAAGATGTACATTCGTTAAAAATACATGGACACAGTGTCTTGAATATACCAGCTGTATGAGGAGCTTATTGTACACAGGGGCTACTTTCTTCCCTATAATTACACTGTTCATCATGGTGCCTGGGACTGAAGGCACTTAATTAATATGGATGCAATTGAATTTTATACAGTATACTTAATAGTAAACAGAAGTTCTTACATTAACATACTATTATTCTTTATCCTTTGACTTATAAAATTAGAGACATTATAGAAATCTTAAAACTGAATTTATTTTCACAGACAAAATTTAAAAGGGTCTACTGAGTGGCTCATTCAGTTAAGCATCTGCCTTCGGCTCAGGTCATCCCAGAGTCCTGGGATCAAGCTCCACATCTGGCTCCCTGCTCAGCACAAAGCCTGCTTCTCCCTCTCCCTCAGCCTGCCTTTTCTCCTGCTTGTGCTCAATCTCTCTCTCTCTCTCTCTCTCTCTCAAATAAATAAATAAAATCTTTTTTTAAAGAACGAATCTAAAAATATGTTTTCTTGGTAGAGTCAGGGAACTGTAATAGTTCAATATTTTATGTTTTGGTTGGTAATTGATTAAGATGATCTATTAACTTGTGACTCTGCCACCCAATATTCACCTTTTCTCTGTTGCAAGGTTGTATTAGTTAGCAATTGCTGCATAACAAACCACCTCAAAACTTAGTTACATAAAATTATTTATTATTAGGGTAATGGGCATGAAGAGAGCACATGATGTAGTGAGCTTTGGGTGTTATATCCAACTGGTGAACCACTGAATTCTACCTCTGAAACTAATAATACTCTGTATGTTAATTAATTGGATTTAAATTAAATTAAATTTTAAAATATCAGTAAAAAAATCATTTATTATTAAATATCATAAGTCACAAGGCTGAATATTAGTTATCTTTATGGGCATGCTCATATTTCTGCAAGTTCATTTTATTCCATGTGTCTCTCATCCTCCTCCTAAGACCTGAGGGCATGTTCTTCTTGAGGTATGACAGTCTACCAAGAACACAGTTTCTCAACTTCAACATTATTGATAATTTAGACTGAATAATTTTTTCTTGTGGGGAGTTGTCAGGATTATAGGATTTTCTACAGCATCCCTGGCCTCTCCTCACTAGATCCAATAGAATTCCCCAAGTTGTGACAACTAATATTGTTTCCAGATACTGCCAAAATTGTCCCTAGTTGAGAACCACGTCTCTAGAGCATAAACAGAAATATGCAAGGCTTCATAAGTGTTATGCTTGGAGTTGGTACACTATCACTTCTACTTCATTCCATTGGCCAAATGAGTCACATGGAGAAGAGTCAAGAGGAAGGGCAGCCCAACCTGCTCATGACAAAGTTACACAAGAAGAGATGCGAATACAAGGAGGTAACAAGAACCAGACTATTAAAACAATGAATTTACTTCAACAATTATGAGTTCAAGAACTTCACTCTGATTAGATTTTCATCCAAAGCTATATAATAACATTTCCACTATTTGCAATCTTATTAGAACAAGCTTCCAGGACTTAGGTCTTGTACTACAACTACTTCCCTTTTGCAGCAGCTTCTAGACATGATAGGTATCATATAGATAAAATAACATCAGCACCTTTATACTTTATATATTAGGTATTTCCAATATAAGACAAAAAATATCCAATCTAAAAATTCCTCATACTGTAATTTTACATTCTAGAAATGATAAGCTATTTCTCACCTTTAAAAAGATATTCATACAAAACTGAATATTTACAAAGCAGCATAGAATAGCCTGCTTGATATAAAACAATATAACTGCAGTGTGAATGTTCTATGAATCAGAACTGTGTGCATGTGCAAGTAGCACAATTTAAGATATCATTGTTTTCAGTTTAGGAGAAAAACAAGAAAACAGGTTGCAGCTGTTGGTAAATACTTTTTTTTTTTTTTAAGAGAAACAACTATGGTTTAGGTGAAAGAGCACATTGAAACTAATTCTTTTACATTTAGGTAACCTTGAGCAAAGCCACTTATTCTGTCTGAAGTTCAATTTATTTAGCCACCAAGTATATTATTAGACTGGATGATATGAAATTGCCAATATTCAACTATTTTTTTCACCTTCAAACACAGCAATATCATGCAATTAAAAACAACAGAAAGGCACATCAGCCCCACAATGTTTTAGAGATGGTTACGAGTCAATTTTAGTTGATTTTAAATGAAACTAAGACATATACAATGGTAAATAATCCGAAAAATACAGAAATCCGCAATGCAAATGTAGAACAGTCTCTAAAACAAAGACACAACAGCATTTTCCAGGAAGCATCTGCTCCTTTTTAAATAGCTTTGATCAAATTCCAGATTATAAAAATGAGATCTCATAAAAATTAGAGTGGCTGAAAACGTTGGAGGTGGTGAGGAGAGGGGAAGGGAATAAGAGGGAGAAGAAAATTTTCTTTACAAATAGAACAAAGCATAGCATAAAAGAGAATAAAAATGAAATCAAGGTCTGTTATTCTGAAATAGTCCTGTGGGGGGAAAATGAATCTATTGTTTTTTGATTCTCTAAAGCAATCAAACCTTACCCTGGAAATGAAACAAAGACTTAAATGTTTTCTTCTGAAGCTGAATAAAGGATGAATCATGCTTCGAGGCAAGTTTCCTAAAAAGAGAATTTAAAAAGAATGAGGTGATAAAGAGAAAGTCTGAGCATAAGATTTTATTAAGTTCCTTCTTAATTATAAGAGAAGTTGGCTCCAATGTGAGTCAGTTTGACCACCATGCATTGTTATGCTCACCTTAAGAAGAATAGAAAATAAACAATGTCTTTCTTTTAAAAGCAATAAAAAGTAAGCACTATAATACATAGATTAGTGGTTGCAAAACCCAATTAACCATCACAATTATTTGAATTGCTTTCTTAAAGCACAGAAGCCCTTCCCCCAGTTGACAAAATTCCATTCTCTGGGCTTGAGGTTCAAGAATTTGATTTTTTCAGAAGTTCCTCAATTTATTTGTATCACTTAAGTTTGAAAAGAACTGATAAGACTTATATCCTATTGTTAGTTTCATTTATTTAAATTGATTTCATTTCCATACACCAGAGTGCAAGCCTATTTTCAGATTCTCTTTTTTTTAAGATTTTATTTATTTATTTGACAGAGAAAGCACAAGCAGGGAGAGTGGCAGGCAGAGGGAGAGGGAGAAACAGACTCTCTGCTGAGCAGGGAGCCTGACATGGGGCTTGATCCCAGGATCCCAGGATCATGACCTGAGCTGAAGACAGATGCTTAACTGATTGAGCCACCCAGAAGCCCCTGATTTTAGGTTCTTACATGTCTCCTGGCTTTGGTGCTCAACGAGTCAACCTTTGTGTCCTCTGTCCCCTGCTCTCTGAGCTTCTGCCTACCATTAGGTTAATAACTATTCATCTGCTCAGGCTGCCGTAACAAAAGACAACAGAGTGGATGCTTAAGCAATAGGAATTTATGTCCTCACAGCTCTGGAAGCTGGAAGTCTGAGATCAGGATGGCAGCATAGCAGGTTCCAGGTTAAAGCTCTCTTCCTGGCTTGTAAATAATAGCTTCTTGCTATGTCCTCACATGGCCTTTTCTCTGTGCCAGTGGAGAAAGAGAGACAGAAGGAAAACTCTTTGGTGTCTCTTCTTATAAGAACATTAATCCTATGAAATTGGAGTCTCACCTTCATGATCTCATTCAACCTTAATAACTTTCTTAGAAGCCCCATCTCCAAATAAGCCAGACTGAGGGTTTAAGACTTCAACATGTGAATTTTGAGGGTGGAGGGGCATATAAACTTTCAAGCAGTAATAACCGATTACCTCATTCAAAAGAATCAAATTTGCTGATTTCGATATGTGCTTAAAAGTACCACTTGTGGTGGAGAAAAGAACCTTAAATCAAAATGAACTATATTTATATCTTTTGTCCAAAATGTGCAGGTATCCAGAACATTGTGCAATGCCTGAAACATTAAATAAGTGATTGTATATTAAATAATTTTATTCCCCTTAGAGAACCAAGGAGAATGTTATGATGTCCCTCCCTGAAACAGTAGCCTTGTTCTCTGGCCTCATATGCTTTAGAACCCTAAACATCCCTCAGAGGCAGGAGGTGGGAGTTATTGTGTTTCTTATGGAGGAATCTGAGGAATGAGCATGTGGAGATGCATATGCATTTGGAGAAGTCTCCAATTTACAAAGATAAGTTATTTTTTTACAAGTAATATACAAAGACAAGCTATTGAATTTTTTTTTTTTTTTGACAAAGAAAAGCTGTAGTAAAAAGGTCTGTTGGATTTAAACCATCCATGCTATCTTCCTGATTGATCCCACATCAGACTGGATAAGGAAGATTAAATCTTGGTTGAAGAAAAGGAAAAATATCCCAACTTTAGTCACAGCAATTTCTAGGACTTTATTTGAAGATAATAATCAAACATAAGATCAAAGATATAGGTAAAGTATGTTCATTAAAGAACAAGCTCCTCCATTATTTATTTTGCTTTCTCAGCTTCTCTCTGAGTGCTGGCAGTTCTCAGCTTGGTTCTTTGCCCTGTCCTCTCATCTTATAGGCTTTAAGAGCAGAAAAATAAAATTGGAAATATCTAAAGTACCAACAAAGAGAGAATTAAGAGATAGAGTATATCCAGACAGTGAGACACATTGAAAGTGGAAATTACACGAAATTTTAATGAAATATTCCCTGTATAATATTTCCTGTATAATATTAAATAAAAACAACAAAAACATTACTTAGTACTTTGATAATTTTACCTAAATATAGTTAAGTAAATAAATGACATTCAAACAAGTAGGTTAAGGGATGCCTGGGTGGCTCAGTGGTTAAGTGTCTGACTTTGGCTCAGGGCATGATCCTGGGATTCCAAGATCAAGTCCCACATCAGGCTTCCTGCATGAAGTCTGCTTCTCCCTCTGCCTATGTCTCTGCCTCTCTCTGTGTGTCTCTCATGAATAAATAAATAAAATCTTTTTTAAAAAAAAACTAAGTAGGTTAAATATATATACATAGAGAAAAAGATCAGGATGAAATATAATTTAATAATTGACTGGTTATTATTTCTGGATGGTGAACTTAGGAGTCATTTGTGTTTTTCTCTTTTTAGTTTTATTTTCCCAATTCTTTGGTAATAAAATTTTATAACATTTATGATTAAGACCAAGATATTTATAAGGAACAAAAATAGAACATAAATGAGTCAGTGTTACTGCTTCCAACTTTTGGGCAGATAGGATGAATTTTATACCTACATGCATCCATTGACCTTCCCTATGGCAAATTAATACTTAACTTTCATAAATCTGAATTTCCTACATTCTAAATTCTTTATCTGTCTTGGTGATTTCTTCATCTTGAGGCAACAGAATTGGCCTCGAGTATTAAGATTATAAAAGTAACAGCTTTCTATTTTCCATTTCTGTAAGTCAGCTTTGAACACTTTCAGTCTGAGGTACCTGCAGGAGAGATCACTGACTCCATTAAAGAAACAATATCCTTCAAGACAGATGTGAGGACTGGAGATGCAGTGTTAAGAGCCATTGACTAGAGGTGGTAGTTGAGAACTAGAAGCAAGTAGGATCAACCAAAGAAAACCCACCAGATAAGAGGACAGGGCAAAGAAAGCTGAGAACTGCCAACACTCAGGGGCTGAAAAAGGAAAATCAAATGATGGAGGAGATTGCAAAATCGGCAGAACTTATTCTGAAAAACCAAGGCGAGAAAGGTACGATGGTTAACTGGAAGAGAGAAAAGGCTTTGCTGAGGAGGGAATTGGGAGCAGATGAGGCAGACGGAGAGAGAAGGACATTTAAGTGTAGATAAATGGTACTAGCAGGAATAAGAGATGGAAGTCTTTTTGGACACAGAGACTTCGAAAATGGAGAGAGAGGTTGCAAATCAAATTGTGAAAGGTGTTGAATTCCGGGTTAAAAAGGTGAGAATTTATTCTCCCAGGCTGGAAGAGCTGTAATGTTTAATTACAGTGAGTCTTGAAAGCCTGAAACTGTTGAGAGGCAGAACAAAAATTATCCTAAATACCACAGCTTCCTTTCATGCATTGAGAATAAAGCTTAAGAGTCTAAGAATATAATTATTCTACGTATTACTCTATGGATGAGATGCTGAGAAATGCGCTTGAGAAAGATTTTAAGAGGATGCACTCATATGAAGATATTGCCTGGGTCCCTGCAGAAAGGGAAGAGGAAGCGTAAAGGAACACTGACAGGGGCCCCAAATAAGTTTAGAGAGAATCCAGGAATACCTTGAAGCTCCTTTACTTCCTGCCTCTTCCCCTATGGTGTAAGAAGATGGTATCTAGGGAATTCTGCCCAAGGCAATGAATCCTGTGTGGTGGCAAGGAAGGAGGCCTGTTGTCCTCCTTCTGTCTGCACCCAAAGGCCCATTGCCTGGGTGCAGATATTGGAATGAAGCCCCCATGACACCCACATGGAGTGCAGAGGTTTGAAGACACTGGTGAGTGCCATGAAGCCAGGGAGGGGAGACCTCAACCACAAGGCTGCTGCAGGGAGGGACCACAGATTTCAGCAGTGGATATGAGCAGAGTGTCTGGAATGACAAGAGGTTGGGATCACATCTCAGCATATCACAGCATATCACAGGAGAAATGGAGGCTTTCTATACCCCTGAGTTTGGTGCAGACCCAAAGGACAGAAGGAAGACAACAGGCCTCCTTCCTCACCACCACAGAGAGAGGTGAGCTTCCACCAAAACCCAGTCACAGTCTTGGGAAAAAAGGAAAGATGAAACTCTGGCAGAAAAAAATAGTCTTGAAAAGGGGTTTAAATTAACCGAATATTTATCATGAAGAGAAATTTCTTTTTTTTTAAGATGTTATTTATTTATTCATGAGAGACACAGAGAGGCAGAGACATAGACAGAGGGAGAAGTATGCTCCTCACAGGGGGCCTGACGTGGGACTCGATCCCCAGACCAGGATCACGCTCTGAGCCAAAGCCAGAAGCTCAACCACTGAGCCACCCAGACACCCCATGAAGAGAAATTTCTAAATGAGACTTATTTCTTTTCAGATGACAAGGATGAAACTTTCCTGCTTTAGGACGGAAAGAAGACTTATGAACAAGGTGAGACCTGCTATAGAAAATATGGACAGTGGCAATTTCCGTAGTCTGATGTGAAATGATCATGACGTGGACCAGACAAAAGTCAAAGGAAAGTAAGTATTTTTGTAGAAAAAAAGGAATAGTTTTGAAGAACAAAGGAGTGATATTCGGAATGAGGGCGTCTGTTTGGAAGAATAATATTTTTCTACTAAATATTGTCCACTGTCTCAAACAACCCAGTGTCTTTTAGCCATGTGACCTCTTGAGAGTTCCTTATAGATTTCTTGGAAGGATGAAATTATTTTATATAAAGCATTTGGAATAATAACCATAATATAGTAAGCACTCAATAAAAGTAAGTTTCCATTAATATTATAATTATATCTTGATTGCTTTCTGATGTGAATGCAGTTTAGTCAAAATGTTAGACTGGGAGGAAGTAAAACTGAAGCTATCTCCACAGGTGTGGAACCTGATGTCAGGCATTTAACTTCTCTGTTTCCCATTTCCACAATGTACAGAAAAGAGCACAGTAAATTCCATCACCAAGGAGCTAGAATACCCATTAATATCCCCAGAGGAATAGCCTGAGCTATGAGGCCATTAAATAAAGCCAGGGAATCTTCATGCTTAAACATTATGTATATGAAACATTCTAACTGCATCCATTTGCACATAACTGGGAGGAAAGTAGAGAGCTTTTGAGGAGTTGACTTTGCCAACAAAATCCCAGGCGGGGCTGCCAATAGCTTGTGATTTTTGAGCCCTTAAAACTGCCTAGGTCTCTCAAACAGTACTCATGGAAGAGACCTTGGAAAGCTAATAAACCCAGGAAAAGCAGCCTCCCCTACACCCTTCTCAGAAGAAGCAATAGAAGAAATGAAGCAGGAACAACCTCCTCCACTACCCACTCACAACATACACAGGCTAGAAGAAGCCAAAAAACAAAAAACAAAAGAAGTGACTTTTTTTAAAAGAGAAGAACCAGAAGTTGTCAGAATAGCTAGGTGATGCTGTGGGTACCTGCCCAGATCTCCTTTGCCAGACATAGTTGCTTTGCTCTTAGTTGCTAATGGCTGAGAGTTGCACCCTCTTCCAGCAATTAGTTCTCCACCAATCAGAGCCAACCAACTCAGAGATGTCTGCATGGTTGCACAAAACCATGCCACTGAGATGTGGCCAGCAGCTAAGGACTCACCAATACAGGCAGGTATAAAAGCCTAACCCCCTTGCTCAAGGCGGGACAGCTCTGTGGTACCATTTATAAATCCAGAACTCACTGGGGATGAACATGAGGCAAGAGTTCAATGTAGAGTTCAAACATCACACCGTAAGAATCCTATGGTTCTTTCATGACTATAGTTATGATTCCAATTCAGAAAAGGGAACAATGGGAAACACACAGTGGTTGCCTTTTAATAACAAGTATCAAACCCTTCAGGGCAGCGAGAGCAAAGACTTGATGAATGTGTCAGAGGCTGATAACTCATCTTTTAGATTATAGGTCACCAGACCATGAAGAGGCTGATAGAGAACACTTCCTTGGAATGATGGTAAATAGATTCTATGTTTGAGAAGATGCATATCAGTGTTAGGGACCCACTCACCTACCCTGGAAGGTTTTGCTGCTGCCTATGCAATCCACTCTTCCATATTCCTTTATGAACAGAACTCTGATTTTGTTTGAAGTGGCAATAAAGCTGTCTATAGCGACATTCTGTGCTCCAGAGTAGTGAGGGGTCACTACATGACCTAGTTCTGAACAATGAAATAAAAGCAGAGGTTATAGGACAAAGCTTCCAGAAATACTTTGAAACTGGAGGAGACATGGCTGGTAAAGCCTTTACCCTATCTCCTTCTTGCTGCTGGAGATAGAATAGCCATCTTATATCAGAAAGTGACAATTATGAGATGAAAATCACATGTTAAAAATGTCATAAAATAATTGTGGAGTCATGGTATCAATCCTTACCTATTTACATCATTCTATGCCAGATTTCCTATATTTCAAATAGCTTATGTGAAAAGAAAAATGATCAAAGGAAACAATAAATCAATTTACAAAAAAAAAAAAATCCAGTACAAACATATAACAAACTTACAAAGTGAGTTTTCAGTTATCATTACAATTTTTTTTAGGTTTTATTCTTGGACAAGAGATCGGCAAAGGTTAACATGGAAAAATATACAGTAGCAGAAAAACTATGGCAAAGCAGCTACTTATGCACTTTTAGAAAGATACACTGATATAACATTTCTGAGGGAAGATTTAGTAAAGTATTTATATGTAAAACGTGCTCACCAGATTTCTGGTGCAAGGAGTCTAAGTAAACGCATTTATGTTTTCATATGTTTTATGAGAAGCTTCATAAAATAATTCTAAGAACTGATCTTCACAGACAAACTGTATAGGTAGAAAATTCAAAAGAAAGTACAAGTAAACTACTTGAATGAATAAATGAGTCACAAAGTCACTATTGATAAAAACTGGAAAAAATGGATATTAACAATAAAATAGATGAATTAAATTATGGCATTTTGTGCCATGGAATAGTGTAACAAAGAGATTGATCAAAAATATTACAGTATGACTGGCTCTCATAAACATAACGTCCCGCGAAAAGAACCAGATTCAGAGTATATACAGCATGATTACATTAAAATTAATTCAAAAGCAAACAAAATTAATCTGTGCTGTTCAAAGTTAGGATAGTGGAGAGCGGCCTATCAGGAGATGCTGAAATTGGGGGGTTTTGCAGTGCTGTGAATGTTTTACATCTTGATCTAGGTACCAATTACATGGGTTTTTTTCACTTACAAAAATGGTTGATTAAAAAGATCTACATACATTTCTGCCACTATGTTATGTTTCCCTAAAATGTTTACTTAAAAAAAAAAAAAAAAACAGGATAGCAAAGACAGATTCAAAAAGCAGAATATAAATTCACCACACAGTGGAAGCTTAGAGAATTCCACAAGTTTCCGAAGAAAGAAATCAGTTGGAGTCCAAGCCATGTGAAGAAGCCACATGTAGACACACCAGTTGGCAGCTCCAACTGAGCTCCCAGCTGACAGCCAGCATCAGTTGCCACCTTATGGATGAGTTATTTTGAACGTCCAGTCTAGCTAATCAGATGATGACAAGCCAGCTGAAATCTGACTGCAAGTGCTTTAGAACCCCCCGCATGAGACCTGCCTGAAGTCTCTCCAAAAATCCTAATTTACAGGGCGCCTGGATAGTGCAGTCCATTAAGTGTCCAACTCTTGTTTTCAGTTCAGATCCTGATCTCAGGGTAGTGATATCCTGCCCCGGGTTGGACTCAGTGCTCAGCAGAGTCTGCTTAAGGCTGTCTTCCCTTTCCCTCTGTCACTCCCCCCCGCCCCCACTCTCTCTCAGATAAATAAATCTTTTTCAAAAATCCTAATTTACTAAATCATGAACAAAATTAGAAGGTTGCTTTAAGGAACTAAATTTTGGGGAAATGTGTTGCATGAATAGAGTAACAAAAAAAGAGCATCTAAGTTCTGATTAATAGGACTTCTGTAAAGAGAAAAGGAAGAAATTGGTGAAATTGTTTTTAAAATAAGGACAATAACGGACACCTTGGGTGGCTCAGTAGTTGAGCATCTGCCTTCAGTTCGGGTC
The DNA here is from genome assembly GCF_048418805.1 of Vulpes vulpes. Lineage (NCBI taxonomy): Eukaryota > Metazoa > Chordata > Mammalia > Carnivora > Canidae > Vulpes > Vulpes vulpes. The sequence continues at coordinate 52,544,093 of NC_132792.1, read as the reverse complement.
ATGATTCTAGGGTCCTGGGATCCAGTCCCGCATCAGGGTCCCCTCGGGGAGCCAGCTTTTCCCTCTGCCTATGTCTCTGCCTCTCTCTTTGTCTCTCTTGTGAATAAATAAATAAAATCCAAATAAATTAATTAATTAAAGACAATAAGAAGGAAATCTTGCCAATTGTGACAACATGGATGGGCCTTGAGAGCATAAAGTTAAGTGTAATAAGTCAGACTGGGAAAGACAAACACTGTGTAATCTCACTTGTATGTGGAATCTAACAGTGAAAACAAAACAAAACAGGAATAAGCTCATAAATAAAAATAACAGATTGATGGTTGCCAGAGGTAAGGGGTGAGGGGTAGGTGAAATGAATCAGGAGGTAAAAGGGTACAAGAGTCCAGTTATAAACCACACAGTTCATGGGGATGTAAGCTACAGCATGGCGACCATAGTTAACAATACCATACTATATATTTGAATGTTGCTAAGAGAATAAATCCAGAAAGTTCTCATCACTGGAAAAAAAATTGTGATTATGTGTGGTAATAAATGTTAACTGGAGTTAATGTGATCATTTCACAATATATACAGATTAAAATCATTATGTTATATGCCTGATACTTGTATAAAATCATTTGTCAATTATTATAGCTCAAACTTTTAAAATGAAAAAAAAATAAAGTAATACAATAAAATTTCCTAGTGCTCAAGGAAAATAATCGTTGTTAAATTGAAAGGGACCACTGACTGCTAAGTAAGTAAATGAAAACAAACACTTTCTTAGATATATAGGTGGGAAATTTCAGAACATCAATATTTCCACCCTGGATCAATCATCTATGTCAGGGACCAGAGAACATCCTGGTAGTCACTCCCATTCTCCTGTACAGAGAAGCAACTGGTTAATTTTAAAAGTATGCTACATGCTTATATATCAGAAGATTATACATTGGTTAAAAATTACAATTTAGCTCTATATTTCTTGTCATAGAAAAATGGCTACAAAATTTTGAGAGAAAAAAAGAGTACAGAAGAGCTTGTGAAAAAGTTACTAGAGTTTGCAAAATAGAAATCAACATTTTCTAAAGAAAGTGATAAAATAAGAAGCAAATAGGCTTAGTGGTAAAATAAAACAATAGTGATTGAATGTGCAACGATTTTCTAGACTAGATTCGACAATAGAGCCTAGTGATAATAGATCAAATAAAGTTTGATCAGAGGCAGGAGAACTTGGATCTAATATGTGAGTTTTCCATTAGTTATTTGTGTATGAGCAAGTCCAGAAAAACCTCTTGGACACTGGAGCCCCTTGTTTGTAAAACAATTGAACTGCACTAATGGGTTCCCAGGAATGAGATTGTAATCCTGTGCCTGAAAGGGATTTCCCCAACATTGGCAGTATTGAGTTTTTTGGAGGAATAAACTCCATTAATCAACCAAGAAATTTGCACCTACCAGCTGCAGTATTCTGAAACACTACTACCACTGGCTACCCAGATGAGGTAGGATTGAAAACAGATGTAGTTACTTGGGTAAATCAAGCCACTCCCTATAACTGCTTGTTAGAAACACATATATTGGTTACTTTACTCTTCTCAGCAATACAATGAGACATCTAGATTTACTTTCTGCAACACACAAATTCAAATTACTTTATAACTTTATATTACATTGTGTCAGGGATGAAATTGTTGATAATGCAAAAAGTTTTCCTATTTTCTTACTTATGCTACTGAATATTTCTCTTTATAAGAATTTCTGGAGGATCCCTGGTGGCTCAGTGGTTTAGTGCCTGCCTTTGGCCCAGGGTGTGATCGTGGAGACCCAGGATCGAATCCCATGTCGGGCTCCCTGCAAGGAACCTGCTTCTCCCTCTGCTTGTGTCTCTGTCTCTCTCTCTCTCTCTCTCCCTCCATGTCTCTCATGAATAAAGAAATAAAATCTTAAAAAAAAAAAAAAAGAATTTCCTGGTACACACCATAATTTAAGCAAAATGAATGAAAATACAACAGAAATTAAAGGTTAAGAAAGCAGCTACAGATTGGGTATTATAAGTTAAAATACTGTACACCATTTAAAGTTTGTGTACTGTATCAAAGGCAATACCTCCAAATCTTCTTCATCAATTACTGCAGGAGCTCTCCTAGCCACCCACAATTTAATTAATTTGTCTTATTAGCTAATACTTTCCATTAGATACATAAAACTTAAATACAGATGTTTACACCACATGAAATACTCTCCAATCTTAAAATGTCCACTTGTGTACCTGAATACTCCCTCTTACAAGTTGTATATACAATACATGCCTATACAATGTATGCCTATTAAGAGTTTTATCACATTTAGTCCCAAACCATTTTATGTCTGTTAGATTTTCATTAGGATTACATTATTCAAGGAATTCTTACATATACACATGAAATATGAGTACAAAAATAAAGGGAGAAATCTAGAAGGATCCTGTGCTGAAATTGGTTATACTCTATTTCTGAGAAATGTTTATTAGATTTATGGGGTTGATTTATTCAGTCAACTAAATAAACAAAATGAAAAAAAGAGAGAAGCAAATTAGTCTAGCAATTGAAGATACTTGTTTCAGAATTAGAGTAATTGATCCTAGCTTCCATAAAAAATAGAAAAAAATTATCTTGGCTAGACCTGTAACCACTGAATCCATACACAAAGAAAACATCTATTGAAATACCTGTAAAAAAAAAAAAAATACCTTTCTACGTTCTAAGTCAAAGCCAAAGATTTTATTTTTGTGTGTTTATCAGTCAGATGTCTAGGTTAAGCTGGAGTGACAATCTTCAAATTCCAATCATTCTAATAACAACAGTTTATTGCACACATTATACATCCATTACAATATCCCTAGAAAAAGGATTTATGGACATTTCTAATGAACACCTGGGTTTAGTTTATGAGTTTAGCCAACTACTAAGTTAGAAGGAACACAGTATACAAAAGATTACTCTCGCTTCTAATACCAACTTCAAATATGGTAAGGTGGAAGCGGAATACCAACCCACTCTCAAGTAAAATAATCCACTAGAACGATTCACAGAGCTCATTAAAACCTGATATATTCATAGTTTTGATTTACAACAGAGAAAAAGTATAGGCCAAAATAAGCCAAAGGAAGAAAGCATAGGAAGGAGTCCAAGAGAAATGCCACATGGGGAGTTTCTGTTGTCCTTTTCCCATGGAATCTTGAACATGTTACTTCCCCAGCACTGATGCATGACAGTATGCACAGAGTATTGTCACCCAGGGAAGTGCACTCAAGCCTTTGGTGTGCAGAGTCTTTATTGGAGCTCTATCACATACCACCCACAGGGCTGTCTGTTAGTCTCCACTACCTGCCAGAGGTTCAAGCTAACATCTTTAGTCTTCAGTTCTTTCCCAAGGCAAACAAAGACACTCCTACTGGGAAGGATATCCCAGGAGACTAGAAATCACCTTCCAGTAGCCAAAGGCAAAGGCCAGAACCCTCTTTAAGTTAACTTAATTCTTCACTGCACAAAACTGTATTATTATTTCACATTTGGCTGACTTTTGGGTTAATTGGCCAAATATATGACCCAATTTCCTTGAATAGGAGGACTCCTGCTAAAATCAATTTATCCTAATTAACCTTTTAGTGTCAGTTGCATGCTAATTATCTCATATATACATTGTCCACACCAAATGAATACAAATATGATTGTCTACTCCAGATGGGGTGAGTTGTTTGATAAAGAAAAGAGATTTCTGCACAGTAAAGAAAACTTTCCTAGACAGCATCTCATCTGGTAAATGTCTCCTCACACTAAAAGCCATGATCATCTTTGCTACAACTCATACTTCTTGACTTCAATTCAGAAAGCACATTGCAGGGAAAGCAAAGCCACTCCCGAGTAAGAGGCATTTCAAAGATAATGCATTGAAAGAAAAGAAACTTTTTAAATTGAGCATTACTTATATCTGTGAAGAAGCAAATTGGGGACCATAAAGAATTATAGTTAATGGAAACTCAGCATTCAAAATATGAATAGTTGCAGATAGAAAACCTGAGACCTCTTTGCAATTCAAATAAAAGCCTTGATAAAAGCATAGCCAGATTGTCCACATGCCAATGAATATATAGCTGTCATTTCCAGGAGTTATGATTGGGGTATTTGAAGAAAGCTTTATAAACCATGTGTGACATGAGTATGGATTTTGAAAGAGATTTATAATTAGACATGCCAAAAGGAAAGGAAAAGATATTCCAGACTCAAAGAGCATTACGGTCCAAGACAAAGAGGTAAGCTGTGTCCAGGTACCTGTAAGAAATCTAATAGATCTGTTTGGGTAAAATGGAGAATCTAGCCTGGGGGTGGGGAGGGAAATTATATTTAGGGCCAGAGAGAATTACACAAAAACTCAATTGTGGAAGATTAGCACAAAGTCTGGATATTATCTATAAACTAAGGGAAACCCTGAAGTTTGGACAAATTAAGTGATGTGTGCAAAGAAGTATTTTCTAAATATTCTTTGGATAGTAATTTAAGGGATTAGGTTGCAGTAGAGAAAGACAAAAGCCAGAATATCATAAGCCTTTCTCATGAAAATGTTAATTTCCACTCCTCATTTGTGTCTTGCATAGATACATGTAGCATAATTGAATGTCAAAGACATAAAAGTCTGGAGCTCACAAATGCAACTTTACTTTCTTTAATCCAACTCTTTCCATCATAAGTCTCCATTATGCTGTTGCAGGAATATTTCATCTCAATTAGGGTCTATTTAGTCCTTTCACTTATTAACTCTCAAGATCAAGATTGTCGGGCTCCCTTCCTCTCCACAGGGCTGACTTCATGTTCTCAGACAACCTGATGCGTTCACATGCCAGGGCTGGGACAAGGGGGCTATGTTTTACATAAGCACAGTGTCAGCTCTGGTCCTTATAAGATGTCATCTTTGTTGGCATCAATCTTTGTTGCCGTCTACTGCTGCCCATCCAGCCTCTTTATGGTGTGGGGTCAGTACATCACATTCATAGATGTCATCACCTTGCCATTTCCATGATGCTTCTCATCTGCAGAACTTTCTCAGACACTTTTGTGTCCTTCTTAGAGCAATTAGGAAACTCTGCATACTTTCCCATGCCACTCTGAGAGTCCGGTGGCCCACTTTGGGAAGAGGAGCAGTGGTGACATCTCAGCAACATCCTCTGCCAAACACACCCTGAGGTAAGCATAGTCTCAGCCTGGATTTTCCAACCTGATATACCAAACTGGTGTGAAAATTTCTGTGTGAAGCTACTCTCTAGCAGGTGAAGTATAGGTTCACTCAGTACTCAGAAATCCCCAAACCCATCTAGAATTTCTTTTTTTTTTTTTTATTTTTATTCATTTATGATAGTCACAGAGAGAGAGAGAGAGAGAGAGAGAGGCAGAGACACAGGCAGAGGGAGAAGCAGGCTCCATGCACCGGGAGCCCGATGTGGGATTCGATCCCGGGTCTCCAGGATCGCACCCTGGGCCAAAGGCAGGCGCCAAACCGCTGCACCACCCAGGGATCCCCCATCTAGAATTTCTATCTTCATTCTTCTCACATGGACTTTTCTCTTTCTACCAATTTGTTTTGTTGTTTTCCTTAGACAATCAAAATCTATCTCCTTTATGATTGGAAAACAGGTTGTTACAACATCAACTTAGTCCTCCCAATCATTTTCTCGATGGTATAAACCTCATTCTCTGAGGACTCCAGGCCTTTTGCAAATTCCCACCAAACACTTCTCTCTCTATGAGACTCTGGCTATTGCAAGTCTTTTTTTTTTTTTTTTTTTTTTTTTTTTTTTTTTTTTAATGGCCATTAAATTATGTGCATTCAACATGACCTACTTTTTTTTTTTTTTTTAATTAATTTTTATTGGTGTTCAATTTACCAACATACAGAAAAACACCCAGTGCTCATCCCGTCAAGTGTCCACCTCAGTGCCCGTCACCCATTCCCCTCCAACACCCGCCCTCCTCCCCCCTTCCGCCACCCCTAGTTCGTTTCCCCGAGTTAGGAGTCTTTATGTTCTGTCTCCCTTCCTGATATTTCCCAACATTTCTTCTCCCTTCCTTTATATTCCCTTTCACTATTATTTATATTCCCCAAATGAATGAGAACATACACTGCTTGTCCTTCTCCGATTGACTTATTTCACTCAGGCTATTGCAAGTCTTAGGAGCAGGCCAGAGTGGTTGGGTAAGTCAATTCTGGAATTAGATCTCCCAGGGTTGAGATCTGCCTCCACCACTGGCTATCTGTATGAATCGATACAAACTGCTTTCCTCATCATTATCGTATGAAAATTATAATTACCTATATTCATTGGATTGTTTTGAAGATAAATGCATAAAAATATATAAAAGTCTTCAATCAGCATACAGCATGTAATATGCACTCAATAAAATTGAGCCATCTTTCTGTTTTAATTTAAATTCAATTTGCCAAGAGCCATTTTTTTAAATCAAAAAGCATTATGTCAACCCTGCATTTTTCAAAAATCTCTAGATGAGAGTTTCTTAACCTCAGCACTACCATCATTTGGGATCAGATAATTCTTGTGTGGGAAGCTGCCCTGTGCTTATGGGGTGTTTAGCCTCTAACCACCAGGTTCTAATAGCATTCCCTTCCCTGATGTGACAACCAAATAATTCTCTACACCTTGCCAAACATCTTGTGAGGTGGGCAAATCACCCCTAGTTGAGAACCATTGTATTACATGGAAGACAAAAGCCAAGGCTTTTAATCTTTTTTTTTCTCCTTTTTAGCCTTTCTTTCAGGTGATAAGCCTCATACTTGCAATCTAATTTCAGTCGATGGCCTGAAGGCTATTATGGAACTACAGAGAATAATCAGTTAATATTTCAATATTGTAAGACTTCACTCAGTAAATTTTTAAATTATAATCCTACTGGAAGGCAGTAGTATATAGACAAGACAGCACTAACTTTTCCCAGTTATGTTCTCTTTGGTTGATTCAACATGAATGTATTTATAATATATCTGGGTGATGGTAAACATTTGAAAAATGAATAACATCTATACTGTCCAAGATATAGCATTATAAGGCATTAACCCATTTTTTAGAATTCAACAAATTGTAATGACCATTAGAATTAATTAGAAATGTGTCATCTACATGCATATTAAACAACCCATCCATATTTCATGGCCGAGCAAGACCCCTGCTTAATAATATCATTTGTACCACAATAACATAAAATCAGTCAGTTTCTTTTCCTTTTTCGAAGATTTTATTTATTTATTTATTTATTTATTTATTTATTTATTTATTTAAGAGAGAAAGAGAGTGAGCATAAACATTTCCACAGACTGATTCCTATTTGAAGACAGGTTAAGTGGTATAGACGTCAGTATTTTTGCAAGAGGAAATTCTCCCACTCAAACTTCAGTGATACTTCTTCCCCAGGATAATTTTTCCTGCACTTTCAGAAGCAATGTAAAGAAAAAACATTTTCCACCAGCTCCATTTGCTACCATCAAAACCAGTGGCTGGAAGTCCAAAGATAATTTCCATAAGACATTCATCTCATATGTGCCCCCCAAATAATATAACGAATTTTGTATATTTTGTAATTCACTTTCAAAGAATAATAGTTTAATCTTCAAAAACCCCTGTAAGATAAAATAATTCTTATTGTTATTTTCATATAGGAGCTCAAAAGGGATTAAAGAACCTTTTTTAAAATTGCATTACTTCTTACCAAATGCTGTAACACTTATTTCCATAGATTTCCCAACCCCAACACAGCCCCATATGCCCTCCTAATGATGATGCTGATGGTAAAATAAAATGAAAAGTCACCTTATAGATATTGAGTGTAACCAGTGCCTAAATAATTAAAATGTAAAAATGTCAGTCCCACTATTTAAAAATAAAAGACATACAATTTTCTGGTTAAATGGGTTCAACATTAAAAAATTTTTAGTCAAGCTGATTTTTATGGTTTGTCTAGGTGAAGATTTTTGGTATGACCTCAATTGGAACTGCCCTGAGTTTTTCCTAAAATACAGATGTGATTTAACACATTGCATTTTCTTTTCATTTCCACTTGTCTCACTTTAGCATCTGCAAGAAAATATTAATGAAGAGTACACCAAAGAGGATAAATGTCACTTTGAAGACAGGACTGGGCTAAGATTCTATATATAGTCTGGGTCAAAAAAAACCCAAACAAACCCTGATTTTTACCTTTAGGGACTTAACATTGAAAATTTTCATTCATCACAGTAAGTGATATATTTACTGAGCACCTACTTGATGAAAGGCATTGTGAGACATCCTTCAGAGGATACAAACATGAATGAGACTAAACAGACTTAATATCCAGCAAGAAAAATTGAAAAGTACACCACTGAAAACTATGGTCCAAAATGGTGTGAACGATTTCTCAAGAGTTTGTAAATAGAATGTTTCAAGCCTTTTAGAGATTGGAAAAGGCTTTATAAAGGAGCTAACATTTGTTTGGTCCATTTATAGGTAGGATTTTGAGAGGCACGAAGGGAGGGTATGTCATACATAGGGAGCTTTCTGGAAAGAGCAGCCATGAAAGCAGCAGAAATTGAGAAGGACAATGGCCCAGGATGAGTACTGGATTTCTTAAATGGGACTTACATGTACATTTTTGAAGTAGCTGCTTTTGAGACTAAAGAATAAGATTTTATAAGACACAGAGCAAGACAAGAACTTATCACCAAGGGTAGTGGTAGCAAATGTACTGTTCCGTTATTGAAGTAGGAGAAAGATACTCCTAAGGAGACTTGTTAAAAACTCATGCCCTGTAGCAGTGTGGCTCTAGATTTCACTTGGTGGTTAACAATTGGAAGGTCTAACTTGGTCTCCAAAAGGTAAAATGCTCTGATTTCTCTGAGATAGTAACTTATTCTCATTGGTCCAAATTCCCCTCAGATCTTTGAGGTACAGAATTGTTTTCAAATGGTTAATAAGTTTCGGAGGAAATAAAGTAGAAATAAGTCTACCAGTGTGCTACATCAAATCTCTCCCATGAAACCCTGAGGTTTCTACAGGGTGTTTATCTAGGGCCATAGACAGGAACAACCTGAGCAAAAGACAGCAAGAAAACTTTGGACAAGCTCAGAGAAGAGCATGTGGTTTTGTGTGTCTGCAAATTGGGGAAGTGTAGCTTGAGGTTGAACTAGGGAAAAACTGATAAGGCAAAGAGGTCTTTGATTTGGTGGATAGTGGGTAGCAATTGGAGTTTTGTTTATTTTATATTTGTTTGGGTAGGTGAGTGGGATCAGAGTCATCCATTTTTAAGAACTGAAATATTAACTAAAATTTTCTGCTTTTATTTAGAGCTTTGACATACTGAGTCATAACCTAGGAAACCATAAAGAATCTTCTAATGGTAATATTAGTAAGTAATATAAATATTTATAGAAAAAGAATAATTATAATAATTAACATTTCTTGGGTAATAGTGATAATAATAAACCTTTGAGCACTCAATATATGCCAAATGTCTTATTAAGTCCTTTATATTCATTATCTTAATTATCTTAATCACTATTCATAAGGAATCTGTGAGTAGGTGTTATGAGCCCCATTTTTCAGATTGGAAAAATGAGACTCAAAGGTTAAATAGTTTGCCTGGTATGAGACAGAATTGGGATTGAATTAGCTTTCAGTAGCCTTCTACCTATCAAATTCTGTGAATTCTAAGCAAAAAGTAAACAGCCTTTACAAATCTTATATTTGTTTGACGAGTCCTCGGATATACTTTATAATTCCCCAAACTTAAAGATGCTTTTAGAGTTGATAACATATTGCTATATTAAGTTTAATATAGTTTATAAGTTGCTTACCTTCTAAAGATTAGAGGTGGACAAATGATTTCATGGACAATGATTCAAACAACGTCACTATGTAAACAATAACAAATACAAGATCCAAATGATTGAGTTCTTGTAAAAACAGAATCCAGTTTACAAGTAAAACATAGATTTTGCAGTGTGTGTGTGTGTGTGTGTGTATGTGTGTGTGTATTACTTATGATTTTAAGTCTTTTTGTTGGCTAATAACTTCTGACTATGGCATGTTTGAAATTTAAGCCCCTCCTCCATCTTATTATGTATTTTAAGAATTTTTAAAGAATTATTTCGGGAACAATAACAAAGAATGTCTCTTCTTCTTTTTTTTTAAGATTTTATTTATTTATTCTTGAGAGATAGAGAGAGAGAGAGAAAGGCAGAGACACAGGCAGAGGGAGAAGCAGGCTCTATGCAGGAAACCTGTTGTGAGACTGGATCCCTAGTCTCCAGGATCACGCCCTGGGCCCAAGGCAGGCGCTAAATCACTGAGCCAACCCAGGGATCTCTCTTTGTAAGATCTCTAAAGTTTCTGAAATCTCCTATTCCAGACTAAAATTTTTATCTCTTATCTTTGAAAATGGCCAAAGAGTACCTGGCTGACTCAGTCAGAAGAGCATGCAATTCTTGATCTCAGGGTCAGAAGTTCAAGCCCCATGGGCTTGGAGTGGGGATGGAGCCTAATTTTTAAAAAATGGCCAAAAAGAAATGAAGTATGTTGTAAAATGATTACATTAAACTCTCTACATACGGTGTATGAATAAGCTTCTTTTAATATTATAGTTTTCTTTGTCAAAAGTAGAATATAAACCAGAAAACATATAATAACCATGTAAATTATCTGACTGTACTGGAAATTAAAAGAAGCGTGTGATCTATCCATTAATATTCACAAAACATATCTTGTTCATATAATGATTTTGAAAGTAATTGCAAGCTTAAACATGTCAAACCTAAACTTACTCTACAGTTTAAAATATTTTCAGTAACCAACTATATTTTATTTTATTTTTTTTCCAACTATATTTTAAAAATCTATTTTTAACAATGAATTTGTAGGGAAAAAACTCTCAGATTTAATCTTAGTATTCATTGCTTTTTTGGTATATTTTCAAAACTCATTAAAGCAAAGAATTTCATAAAAATTCACCTTCAAATTCTATTCTATTATCATAAACTTTAAAGTGTTTAAAATTCTAAACTTTTTAACATTAAGAATCATGCCCTGTTTTTTCAAGGGTCTTCTTAACCTGATAAAGCAATTAATGTAAACAAGACTTATTTACACATAAATTCTAAAATATTTTACATTTCCAATTCTATTGTTATCTGTAGAATCCAAAACATCTGTGCTTTCACTATCCAATGAACCATGACTTTGTACTCAGACTGAAAACATTTGCACAATGGAGATTTGCAAAGGAGATTATCAGAAACTTGATCACATGTAATTTATTACTGAATCAAATTGAAATTGTAAGTTGAATCCTCAAAGATAAATTTATTTACAATAGCAACAAAAGAGAAGTTGCTTTACCTGGTTATACAAATAAATAATATATATTAGAACTTCTTTGCATTCTACAAAGATTATTCATAAGCATAAAACACTTAAAAGATAAGCTTTATGTATTTCAGAAATATTTTTATTTGCAAAAGAAAGGAAAATTCATTGTTCAGTTTGTTTTCTTAAATTAAAAAATCAAGCTGATATTTTCTCAAATATTTATTAAAAACTAAACAAGAAATAATTTTTTGACAAGGAAAATCCATCATATAAAGTCAAAATTCTTTATTGCAGATATTTACTGATTTATGTCATAATAAGCCATGTGCCTAGGAATCGTTAGCACAAAAGAGCATAAATTTCCCAAAGGATAGTCTTGATAGGTCATCTTTGAGAGACTGCTGTTCTCAAGAGATTGTCCACATTGCTTTTCCTATTTCTGCTTATAACAAATTATCACAAATGTAATGGCTTAAAACAACATAAATTTGTCTTACAGATCTGGAGGTCAAAAGTCCTAAATGGGTTTCACTGAGCTAAAATCAACAGGGCTTTCCAAGAGTCTATATTCTCTTTTCCAGCTTCTTGGGGCCACATGCATTCCTTGGCTCATGGCTCCTTTTCCACCTCAAAGCCAGTGTCTTCAAATCTGATTAGCTTTCATCAACACATCTCCCCTCTTTTAAGGACTCTGTGATTAGATTGGACCCACTTGAATAATCCAGGATAATACCCAAGTATCAAAGTCCTTAATCACATCTTCAAACTTTCTTTTACATGTAAAATAAATTATGCACAAGTCACAGGGTTTGGGCTCTGAATATTTTTGGGAGGACCATTATTTTGCCTATCACCCTGGATGGCTAAAGTTCCCATGGTTCTGAAAATGTTACCTAAAGCTTTCAGGTCTAGGCATTCCTGAACAGTATTTGAAATCGCTTTCATTTTTGTTTTATTTTGTTCTATTTTATATTGTGGTGTTATAAGGTCATCAAAAAAAAAAAAAAAAAGCAAACTCCTAATGGAATGTAGCTTACAGAACATTTACATTAAACAAATTTTATGGGGGGGTGTATGTTTGTTTGTGTGTGTGTGTGTGTGTGTGTGTGTGTGTTTATGTGCATAACTCATTCTATGCATCCAGCAACAATCTGAAGTTGATATACAAACAAAATAAGGTGTAGTTCTGTGAAACATAGAAGGAAGTGGCTAGGGACGCCTGGGTGACTCGGTCGATTAAGCATCTGTCTTCTGCTCAGGTCATGATCCCGGGGTCCTGGGATGGAACCCCATGTTGGGCTCCCTGCTCAGTGGGGAGCCTGCTTCTCCCTCTCCTTCCCCCTTTGACCTCTGGCTCATGCTCACTCCCTATCTCAAATAAATAAATAAAATCTTTTTTAAAAAAATAAGGAAGTAGCTAAAGGACATGTTTCTGTGCAAATTCTGGCCTGAGTCTCCTTTCACTTCCCTAGGTCTCTCCCACCTGGTTTCTTCAGAGCTATCTGATGATTAATGACATTTCTAAACTAACTACTTTGTATAAGACCTGAAATACCAGTTGCAAAAATTTCCCTACAATGACTCAGATTTAACACCTATACACTTTTCAGGAGACAGTATAGAGAGGAGATTAAGACCACAGACTTTGGAGCCAGTTCCCTGGCCTGAATCCATGTGACTATGTGTCTTGGAGCAAATTAATCTAGCTTTGATTCGGTTCTATATAATCTGCAAAATAAAATAATGATAGTAGTTACCTTAGAGGCTATTCTGAGAATTAAATGAAATTACTACTATCTTGAGCTAATAGCTGGCATTCATTAGTTGTTAGCTAACAGTTATTTCCCTATATGCTACCACCCAGATTCATGTAAATGTGAATGCTTGAGTAGGGGCTACAAGAGACACAATACACACTTATAAACATATGGTTTGCAGTTCAGGAAAGAAGTCAGAGGTTTTTAAGATGAAAAGATGAAGGTTATGTATTTTTTATGAAGTGTCCCCTTCATTTTACAGTTTATATCTGAAAACTGGCATTTGAAATTTACAAACTTGACATTGCTTATTACAATTTTATAAGATTCACTTAAGCCAAGAATATTATAGTCATGTAGGCATACAAAATAATTAGGCTATATGACTTCTTATTTCTAAGATGGAGTTAAAAAGATGGTCCAACCAGAATTGGAGAAGTGGAATGGTCACAGTGGAGAATCATCCATTGCAAATTGTATATACAAACAAAATGAGAAAGCAATCAAAACCCAGCCCAGGAAGTCACTACACAATATAAAGTTTCTCATCTTTTTTAAATCCTAATCATCACTAAACCAGGTCATATATGAGGTTTTTGAGTACAGGTTTTGTGGGAAGCCAGTTCCAGAAGTCTAAAAAGATGTTAGCTTATTTCAACAAAGAGGGATAATTTAAAAAATTAGATGTCAAGCTATCTTGTGCCTCCATTTTACCAAAATGGTGACAAAAGGCAAATGAAAAGGAATAAAAGTGTGTCCATATTTGTTAAGGAGGTGGAAAGATAAGTAAAAAAAGAATCCTTCTCTTCAAAACTCCTCAAAAAGAGATCAGGAAAAAGTAGAGAAAGAAGATTTTTGTTTCTTTGTTAACTTTACTAATATCCAGAGGCATTTTCCTGGTCATTTTGTAATGAATCTAGAAGGCAATCTAGAGATGAGTTGGATCCATAGATAGCCCTTATATTTAAAAAAATGCAAACTCAAATCCTATCAGTTATCAGGCACACGACATGTATGAAAGTGCAGAATAGGAGTCTACAAGGAGAGATAGAGACCATTTGCTGGAGAACGCATGCTCCATATGAAGGGGGCAATCTTTACTTAACTCCAATTCTTCACTGCTACTATGCTTTCTTATGATACTTTATTAGTATCTCTAGATACTTCAAGTGTTTTAAGAGAAGCTAGGAATCTAGATTTCCATTAAATTCTCTGAAATTTTTTAATGATGGAACATGTATATCTTTTTAGAATATAGTAAAGGCCAAGATTCTGGGAGACAAATAAAACATGGTTGCAGACCAGGTAGGCCTAGGGAATCATGAGCTCACAGCCTCTACTGCATATGCTAAATAACCTCAAAATTAATTAACATTTACTTATAAAAAATCAGTTATAAAGAACTATTTTCTTTTCTTCTTTGCAAATATAACAGATATGTTTATCCTAGAGATGCTTAAATATAACCATTTTCTCCAATAAACCAGAGTGAGGAAGAGGTAGGCAAGAAAATTATTTAAATAAGTAACTAAATAGATTTTCTTTCCAAATAAATAATTTTCAAAAGTTGCATGTCACCATATATATAAAATTGTTTTTAGCAGTTAATAAAAATAACTAATCTTTATGTATGGTGTAAGAAAATGGTGCAGTTTCATTCTTTCACATCTGGCTATCCAATTTTCCCAATACCATTTGTTGAAAAGACTGTCTTTTTTCTATTGGATATTCTTTCCTATTTTGTCAAAGGTTACTTGACCATAGAGTCGAGGGTCCATTTCTTTCTATTCTGTTTCATTGATCTATATGTGTGTTTTTGTGCCAGTGCCATACCATCCTGATGATTACAGCTTTATAATATAGCTTGAAGTCTGGAACTATCATACCACCAGCTTTTGTTTTCTTCTTCAACATTTCTTCTAAACTAGGTATTTACCCCAAAGATACAAATGTAGTGATCCGAAGGGGCACCTACACACCAATGTTTATAGCAGCAATGTCCACAGTAGCCGAACTATGGAAAGAGCCCAGATGTTTATCAACAGAAGAATGGATAAAAAAGATGTGGTATATATATATACAATGGAGTATTAGTCATCAGAAGGGATGAATACTTACCATACATGCATGGAACTGGAGGGTATTATGCTGGGTCATATAAGTCAATCAGAGAAAGACAATTATCATATGGTTTCACTCATATGTGGAATATAAGAAACAGTGTAGAGGATCATAGAGGAAAGGAGGGAAAGCTGAATGGGAAGAAATCAGAGAGGGAGATAAACTGAGAGACTCTTAACTATAGGAAACAAGCTGAGGGTTGCTGGAGGGGAGGTGAGTGAGAGGATGAGGAAATTGGGTGATGGGCATTAAGAAAGGGCATGTTATATGATGAACACTAGGTGTTGTATGCAACTGATGAATTATTGAACTCTATATCTGAAACTAATGATGTATGTTGGCTAATTGAATTTAAATTGTAAAAAAATAACTACTAAACAATCAAAATTAGCTTATTTGAGAATTTCTCCTTCCAGTCAAGATGGAATAACAGGGACAGGATTTTCCATCCTGTCTCAAAAAACTTAAAGACAATGTATATGAAAAGTGGTTTTTCAAGATAATAGACAACAAGCAATGAAAAACCATGATCTCTGAGAAATAGGAGGAAAAAATGAGGTGAACTCTGTCACTTGGAGAGGGTTTCCAGGTCACAAGGCAGAGAAAATAAACCCAGGCAGAACCCAGGAAATTCTGAGGGTCAATTATCTAAATAATCTAAACATCCCATTTAAAGGCAAAGATTGTCAGATTCATAAAAAAGCAAGATCCAACTATATGCTACCTAAAACAAACCCGCTTTAAATATAAAAATACAAAAGGTTTAAAGTAAACCATGCTCTCTAGATATATACAATGGAGTATTAGCATAAAAAGGAATGAAATCTTGCAATTTGCAACATGGATAGAGCTAGAGAATATGATGCTAAGTGAAAACAAGTCAGTCAGAGAAAGACAAACACTATATGATTTCACTCATATGTGGAATTTAAGAAAAAAAAATGAGCAAAGGGAAAAAGAAAGAGAAAGAGAAACTATGATATAGACTCTTAACCATAGAGAATAAACTGATGGTTACCAGAGGGGAAGTGGGTAGGTAGATGGGTGAAATAGGTGATAGGGATTAAAGAGTACACTTATGATGAGCACTAAGTAATGTATAGAATTGTTGAATCACTATATTGTACACCTGAAATTAATATAACACATTATATTAACTATACTGGAATTAAATATATATATTCAAAGTAAACTATGCTCACAGTAATCAAAACAAAACAGAAACAGCTATATTAATATCATAATATATTTGGGTATTTCATGACCCAGTTGGGTTAAATAATATACCAATTTACTAACATCTTACATCTTACTAGTATATTAATATGGATGTATTAGGATAAAAAATATAAAGTACAGAACAAAGAATATTATCAGTGTTTAAAAGGCCATTTTATAATATAAAGGTGTCAATTCATCAGAACAACAAAACAATTGTGAACATATATGCACCTAAAAATAGGGTTTCAAGATACATTATAGAAATGCAAGAATTAGAGAAATGGAAAATAGTATGAGATTTCAACATGTCTGTCTCTAAAATTAATGGAAATAGACAGAATATCAATAAAGAGATAGAAGTCTTGACCAAAATACTGTCAACTAACCTGACCTAAATAATATTTGTAAAACATTCACTTAATAACAGAATACAGGGACACCTGGGTGGCTGCGGGGTTGAGCCTCTGCCTTTGGCTCAGGCCGTGATCCTGGGTCCCCAGGATCGAGTCCCATGTTGGTCTCCCTGCATGGGGCCTGCTTCTCCCTCTGCCTGTGTCTCTGCCTCTCTCTCTCTTTCTCTCTGGGTCTCTCATAAATGAATAAATAAAATATTTTTTAAAAATAACAATACACATTTTACAAGTACACACAAAGCATTTACCCATATATATCATACATGGTGACACAAAAACACATTTGAATACACTTAAAAGGAATTAAATCATACGAAGTATATATCTGATCACAGTAAAATTTCATTTTAAAATCAGTAATATACCTGAAAAATCCCCAAATATTTGAAGCTAAATTGCACATTTCCAAATGTACATTTTGAAAGTATCTTGAACTAAATGAAAATAAAAATATAGCATATCAAAACTTGTGGTATGCAGCTAAAGCAGAAGTGAAAGGGAAATAGAACTAGAATAACTTTATTAGGAAAAAAGATCTCAAATCAACTACCTCAGCTTTCATCATAAGAAACTAGAAGAAAAAAGGACAAGAAAAATGAAAGTAAGCTGAGGAAAGAAAGCTGAAGTAAGCAGAAATCAATAAAATAGAAAGAGAAAAACAATACAACAATTTTCTTCCAGAAGACCAAAGAAGAAGGAATACTTAACAACTTGGTCTATAATGCCATTACTTTTGTACCAAAACCTGATAAAGACATTCCAAGAAAAAATTACAGACCAATATCCCTTGGCAACCTTAAAAATAAATAGCCAGTTAGTTTATCAGCAAAATGAGTTTATTCAGGAATAGCAAACTAGGAACATGCAAATTATGGCAAACTAAACACAAAGAGAAGGAGTCTTCTTTTAAGAGGAAAGGAAAGAGTTGGAAGGTGCCATTTGGAATGTAATTTCATTGGAAGAGAGCTAGCCTTAGGGGTTATGGTGACTTCTCATTGTCTAAGTTGTAATAGTTCTTATTGGCTGGGTTGTTGCTGGTCACAGAGAAAATCTTTCCCCCTTCCCAGGTAGTAAAGTAAGCTTCTTCCTATTGGGGTATGTAAAGTAGGCTGCCAAAAGTGGTACATGCGTGAAAGCTCCCCATTCGGGACTTCTTGACTCCATTTTGGATGAGGTTTTCTTTTATTCCTTTTCACACCCTCATGAACCTGGATGGTAATTCCTTAACAAAATTTTGTCAGATGGAATCCATTATTATATAAAAAGAAAACGTTCAGGCTGAGGTAGATTTATTCCAGGAATGAAAGTTGGTTTAACATTCAAAAATCAATCAATATAATGTAATGTATTAACAGATTAAAAAAAAGGAAAACCATATGACTATCTCAATAGATGTGGAAAAATATTTGGTGAAACCCAACATTAATGCCTAATAAAAAAATCTCAGCAAACTAAGAATAGAACTAAATATGTACAAAGCAATTATAGCTCACATCAAAGACTAAATGCAAAAATGAAGAAAAAGGCAAAGTTAAGCTCTCACCACTCCTGTTCAACAGTGTGCTAGATGTTATAATGAGTGCAATTAATCAAAATAAATGTTTTAATAAAAAATGAAAAACCTGTCTTTACTCAAGGACAGGAACATAAGAAAACTTTTGGAAGAGTAGATATGTTCCTTATACTCACTGTGATTTCACAAGTAGGTACAAATGTCAAAGCTTCTCAAACTGTATACCTTAAAGTACAGTTTATTATATATGAATTATACATCAATAGCACTATTTTAAAACTTTTATATAAAATAAGATAAATTTACTAACTCACATAATAAGAAGTCCCAAAGTAGAGCATCCATTAAGTCAGCATTTTGATACCCAGATTGCTCTGTTTTGACCACTGTAGGCTTCACCTCTTATTGTATTAGGATGACTACAATATCTACAGCCATTGTATTTCTACATAACAAAATCCAAATGTTTTTTTTAAAAAAGACATATGTTGTCCTAAGTATCTTTTTAAGAGTGGAGATAATTTTCCTAAGAAACTACCCTTCTTCTGTGGTGAGCCAGAATTTCATGACATGCCCAATCTAGCAAGGAAAATGGCATATATATTGGCTAAAAGTACTTATTTCATTCCCTAAAATACATGGATCCTCAAATTTCTGAATAAAATCAGAGTTCTGATAACAAAAAGACAAATGTAAATGTCTTTTAGGAGAACTACGTCATCAGTGAATGACAATCATTAAGTGACTACCTAGTTATGATTATTGCATCAGTTCCTTGTTTGGCCTAAAGAATTCTTTATTGCTAACTTTATTGCTATTCTTTATTGTCTTTATTGCTAAAGACACATGTATTTTTGAAATTCTGGGGGGAAATGTTAGAATGGCACAGCTCTTTAAAATTCCTAATTTATTCAAAATTATTTTTAGGAATCCCTGGGTGGCGCAGCGGTTTGGCGCCTGCCTTTGGCCCAGGGCGCGATCCTGGAGACCCGGGATCGAATCCCACATCAGGCTCCCAGTGCATGGAGCCTGCTTCTCCCTCTGCCTGTGTCTCTGCCTCTCTCTCTCGCTCTCTCTCTGATGACTATCATAAATAAATAAAAATTTTAAAAAAAATTATTTTTAGTGGAATATAATGAATTTTAAGCAGCTTTTTTCACACCCCAAAGATGAATCAGTGCTTATACTATTTGTATATCCTCCTTTGTCTAATATTAATTGGAATTACATGATGTCTTAAAAATATAAACATGGGTTAACTCGAGGTAGGTGAAAATGGAACCAATGAAAATTCACTTTTAGAATATTCTTTTGCACATCAAATGCATCTATCAGGCTAAAAGTCATAGCCAGGAAAAATACAGAGTCAAGAGAATTCAGTGAGTATGCTTAGGAAGGTATACATAAAATTACAAAGTTCCCCATTGAGAAAAATTGAAGAAAAAGACAAAGATGTTTTTGTCAAATTTTTATTTATTTGTTTGTTTGTTTATTTATTTTCATTGGAGTTCAATTTGCCAACATATAGCATAACACCCAGTGCTCATCCCATCAAGTGCGCCCCTCAGTGCCTGTCACCCAGTCACCCCCTCCCCCCCACCCACCTCCCTTTCCACCATCCCTTGTTTGTTTTCCAGAGTTAGGCGTCTCTCATGTTCTGTGTCAGACAAATTTTTAGAAAGCAAATAAATTCCCAAAGTGGAAGGTCTGATGATGAGTAATAACATTAATAGATGTGCTGCAAAAGCGGGACTATTTCCAGATTTCAGCACAAATTCTAGATTAGAAGCTGGCAAATCTTTAATCCAGCATCCACCTCATCAACAAAGCAGAAAAATTAGGCCACAAAATCTCTGTGCTAACTCCGGTGGGCAGGGCCAGGCAGTTGGGTTTCTGACCAACTTCTAGAGATAGGAGTCACTTCCATCACATCTCCTTCATTTCCCCTATGGGACAAATAGCTTGGAAGATCCAGAAACCATCAGGTGACCAGAGGATCTAAAAAGACCAGTGTTAGCACGTTTTTTTACATTGACAGGTATAAAAACCTCAAAAGGCCCTCTTGACTCCTTCTCCTCAAAATAATAAACACTAAGTCTCCAAGCTGGAGAACGCGCTACATGTCTTGTTTTGACCAGTGAGTTTCTCTTCTTTTGCACTCTTTTACTTCCTCAAACACAAACTGCTCTTTTAATTTCCAAATGAAGCTGTTGATTCAGAATGAATATATCTGGATAACTGCTCTGATGCAGCACTTCTCTTTGCTTCCTTTCTTCATGCTATTCGATTGAGTGCCTATCTCTGCAGAGCAGAGTACTGTGATTGGCAAGACAAATTAGGCAGCAGGTAGAGGCAGGCAGGTAATACAGTGTCTATCTTTAGGAAGTTTTAAATAATGAAAAAAAAAATGATGCTTTAAGTTTCTGCTAAGGGAAAGCATTCCACAGAGAGGACAATACCTGAATATCTCTAGTTTAACTTCAGATGACCTTGAATGGGAGTGTGATGAGAAGTTTCATGGCTTCCTTTGTTCAAATTAACACATATTTGGTCTTGTACAGATTCTTTTTTCAGATGTATTGCTACTTTATCCCCTTCTTTTGAAAAGGAGCTGAAAAGAACCATAATATATCCAAATTTTGAGAAGTTAGCACTGAGATCCACGGAATAAATATGTCATTCAAAGGTATAAGCACTTCAATTTCCTTCTGAATCACCATATAGCATTCTGAAATCACTGTGTGGACAGGAACCAACAGCTCTTGGCTGGTTAGAGCCTGAAACCATCTGCTTCCCTAGTTCTCCCATGTTGCTATCCCCGACACTTTCTAGTTTCCTGGTCAGGGGGGACAAATTCTTCTTTATATTCCAATATTCCTCCCACGCACTCCACATGTTTTCAAAATGCCTTCTGTCAAATGCAGACATTATTGAAATGACTTATCAAGTGAGGTGGGCAGGCAGAGCTAGCATCCCAACTCTAGTGCTTGCCTAACAGGAGTGTGCACATCAATTCCACACCCTGGCTTAATAATAGACTTCACAATGCCCTCTCTCCTTATAACTAACTCTCACTCCCTCCATCTTGAGGTCACAGTTTTGGAAGAAAAGTCTAAAAGTCTTCCCCTTCACCTGCTCATCCCTCTTCCTCTTCAAATATTTTCCCTTCCTAACATATATGGGTTTGTGACAATGTCTTGGGATGTGCCATACAGTATAATGCATGGATACGTATTACTAAACAATAAACAGTTACACAATTCTAAGCATTCTACAAGTCTAAATGTAACTTTGTGTAATAAAATTTTAACTTGTAAATTGTTTGGGAATTCATAATTTAATTGGCTGGGAATGACATTAATTCTCCAGATGTCCTCATCCTTGTTGGTCACAGCTTATTATAAATGACCATCAATAGAACTTTCAGTGGAATACTCAAGGCAGTTCTGCTCCAGCTGTGTAAAAATTTTAAATAAATAAATGCAAATTATTCTCTCTCTTCTGGGAGATTATAAAGAATGGAATGTTTCAGTTGCATACATTTTCAGCATTAAATTCATCCTGAAGAAAAGTGTGATGCTATAAATCAACCCACAGTGGTAATAAATTTCTGACTACTCCAAGAAACCACAAGATTATAACTTTTTTACATTTATTTCTTTTTTAAAACTTTTATTTATTTAGAGAGAAACAGAGAGCATGAGTGGGGGGGGAGGGGCAGAAGGAGAAGTAGACTTCCTGCTGAGCAGCAAACCTGATGCAGGACTCAATTGCAGGACCCCAAGATCATGACCTGAGCTTAAGGCAAACATTTAACCAGCTTGAGCTATCCAGGTGCCCCTACATTTATTCCATCATGAGAAGTAGAGTAGATGAAAACCCACCATTCACTTGTCCATTAGACAGTTTCCATAAAGTTGTTTTTTGTTACTGTTTTTATGAAAGCATAGGAAAATGAAAAAGACAACATGCATTAGGAGACAACATACATTTGATGTCATACTACATATCATGAAGAATGTTTTACATACACTATATATAGTATACATATATATTACATCACTCATATTCTACTTATGATTATCTTATTTAATCTTTATAAGCTTGAGAGGTAGATTCCTCTTTGATTTCCTATCTATAAAATTCCTATTTTACAGATCTGAAACTGAAGCTCAGCAAGCCAAGTAACCTACCAATGTTACACAACCAAGAGTGACTCTGGTCTATCTATTCCAAAATCCACATGCTTTCCACTGTATCAAGGAAGAGGATATTATCCGTGGCGGAATTTACCTAGTGAAGATCAGTTAAATAAGTTCTACCAAAGTCATTTCACTGGAATGTTGGCCAAATCTGAGTTGACTCAGACTCAGGGGGCTATTCAAAGACTTTAGCTCCCTGCCAACTATGGCTGAGTTAGAAACACACAAGCAAACAAAGGAGGAAAAGTCCTTAAATATAGGAAGTGAATTAACATCCAGTAGCTCTTAAGAATAGTTTAACATGACTAAACATAGGGCTGTATAAGATATTTACAAAAAGAATTAGCCTAAACTCCAAATAAAAGGAGGAACATTGCCATTACTTAGGTGGGCTTAGAAAAGACTGAAGATGCTGTTTTCTCGGCAAAAAGAAAAGCTGAGCAATGTCTGCAGTATTCCGGGTGTTTATCAATAATATGTTGGGGAAGTTTAACTAAATGTAAAGATCAGTAAATCATCTTCCCAAAATGACAAGAGGCAAAGCTAATTTGCTCTATTTTTCTGCAGAAGTAGAATGACCATCAGCAATAAAATGTCAAGAAGTACAGAAAAATTCTGAAAGATATCGTAGAACATAGTTACTGCTAAAGCCATGAGAAAAGCAACCACAATCAATGCAAAGCGATAATTATAGCATTCTTTCAAATCATCCTTAATGACAGCAAGCACAGCCTAGCCTCATTAGTAAACCACGAGGTGCTGTCCAACTAATGGAACCCACTGGCAATCTCAATAAATATTCCATTTCTGAGAGCCTTTGCAGAGAAAGTGACTTTAAAGGAGAGGAGGGGGAGAAACAATCAATTTTCTTTAAAGACTCTTGCTGCTTATAAAATTATAAATCAATCTTTCATGTGTTGCCTAAGAGTCTAAGACAAAGGAAACAAATGGAAGAAAATATTGTTTCGAAGACACACTTCATTGTTGACTTAAAACAACAAATCATTAAGGCAATCTGAACCACTGCAATTTTTCTCAAATGCATAAGAACATCAGAGCTAATCAACTATCTTATTGTGAAGCTCAATCACACACAACCGGATCTTCACTGCTCAAGCCATTTACTTTCTCTCCTGTTATTTCAAACATTTACTTTGAAGTTAAAAGAGGGATAAAATCATTGTTGAAGGGTGCTGAATGTATGGGTCTTTCAACAGAAGGACATTTGCAAAAGGGAAAAAAAGCATGTGGCAAGTTGAAGGTGAAATAACTGACTCACAATCTCTTACCAAGTTAAAATTTTTAGAAAAACAAAAGTTTTCAGTTAAAGCCACAGTAACATAGTTCAGATTACAAAGGTCTCCATTGCATTTCAAGTAAATTTCCCTCCTGAATCATCCAAAAGTTAGTATGAAGCCATCTTATGTTATGGTCTTCTTCTGGAAAAGACATATAATAAAGCTCTTCAATTAGTTTTTAAAATATGACAACCTCAATATCATGAAATATAAATAACAACGAGTGGTGTATGACCAAACAAAAAGTTTCAAAGACAAAACGTCAGCAAAAGGATAGAAATGTATCTTCTTACATGGTCAAAAATTAATTCGTTTTACTGATTTCAATGCCTCTCTGAAAATATCTATGATCTAGGTTGAAATAGACTGTGCTATTTACCCATGAAGAAGAAATGTACACCTTATCCTTTTTAGGCTTCCACTAATTCTGATTTACACAGACTTAGTACATAAAAGGTGATGCAAAAGTATTTTTTTCTAATTTATGAAATGTTCTGAAATGCTCAATATCCAGCAAGCTAGATAGCTCAGAAATCTGCTCCAGTATTTTGCAAACATAAGACATATGGTCTTTGGAGTTTCTTCCACACATTTTGGACCAAAGCTTTTAAAGAAAGCAGCTAAAATAAATTATCTAAAATAACTTTTTAAGTGATTCAGAAATTTGTGAAAAATAGCTCAGATGTAACTGGTTTCAGATTTCACAATTGATTTCAAATTGAAGAGTTTGATCAGACATGGAATTCTCTCTCATTAAATTTTTTAATCCTGATTACAGTTGGCCAAACCTATAGACATGAAACCAAGAATTTACATTCAGTTTCAAACTCGCTTCAAATTCCATTAGATTTAAAACTCATAGTAAAACTTGTTTAATAGATAGATTAGTTTTCTGTTGCCGTGTCACAGATTACTACAAACACAGCATCTTATAACAACATCTACTTATTATCTCACCATTTCAGAAGACTTGGAATCTCTGGGTTCTCTGTTCAGGGTCTCCCCAGACTGAGATCCAGGTGGTGAATGGAGGTGTGGTCTCATCTCTAGCTCAGGATCCTCTTCCAAATTCATTCACGTCTTGGCCAGCAGTAGGTTCTTGGCAACTGTAGGACTGAGACTCATTAGAGACTTTAATTATATCTGCAAAATCCCTCCTGCTATAGAACATAACATAGGAATGACATTCCATCTACCCACAAGTTCCAATTCTAGTCCATGGGGGGAGAATTTTATACATCGTATTCACAGGGGATAGGAATATTAGAATTCCATTTACCATAGGTGCTTGTAAAAATAACACTACTACAAAATGCTACTAGATTTTATGAAAATTTAGACTATTTTTGTTTCTCGAAACAATCAGGTTATTGCAATAGAATTTACTTATACATACAAACAGTGTAAAATGTTACGGTTCATTTCCACAAGCCTTGGGATGTCATAGAATTTGGTGAAACTTCTGTACCATTCCTGCTATGAAAATGTGTTTGTTTTCTCCCAAATGTAAAGCACTCTACCCAACCAGGACAAAAAGAAATCAACCTTGATGAGATTAGTCTTTCCCTCCCCAGGCTAGCTCAACCATAGATTCTAAGGCTATGCATTCAAAAAATCTAGATCCTTTGTGAGTCTGGAACAGAGTGGGGGAAACCACATGGGGAGGCTTCATCCACTACAGAGTGGAAACTGGAGTTCAGAACACCCCACTGATTAGTATCTGGGAGGCCAATTGCTGCATCCCGTTGCATACCGAGCACTGCAGTACCTACTCTCTTCCACAACTCTTCTACATTTGCTTGGTCCATATGACTGGATTTCTGACCCATTTCTTTGGTAGGATCTCTGTTTTCCCTTTGAACAAGCTTATTGGTATGAGTCTCCGACTGCCTGTCTCACACTGTGCCAGGCCCTCCCATGAGGAACTAGGCCTCCATGTCCTTGGCTGCTGGCCACATGCTGTTCCCTGGTGGGAGAATAACAGAACCTCACTTTAAATATCACCTCTTATCAGGATTTCTGTTATCTCATTCTTCTTTCGGAATTGAACCTCAGATAAAAATACCAATCAGAATAGCAAAGTAGCCATGATTTATTTAGTGTCTGCCATATGGCAGGTATTCAGATGGATATTTTACATTTACATAAGCTTTTAACAACTTTTGAAGGAATTATTATTTCCATTTTACTGATAAAGACTGCAGCTCAAAGGGATTATATAATTTGCACTAGGTCATGGACCCGGTAAACTTCAAAGCTGGGATTAAAACCAAGGTCTAAGAACATGAGAGACTCCTAACTGGGAAACAAACAAGGGGTGGTAGAAAGGGAGGTAGGCCTGGGGTGGGGGTGACTGGGTGATGGGCATTGAGGGGGGCACTTGATGGAATGAGCACTGGGTGTTATTCTATATGTTGGCAAATTGAACACCAATAAAAAATAAATTTAAAAAATTTTAAAAAAAATTTTTAAAGCAAGCCAAAAAAAATTAAAAAATAAAAAATAAAACGAAGTTCTAGCTACTCCCCATATTCTCCCCCCCCCACCTTTAAATAGTGGGGAATATTATTTGTTTCCCTAACTAGGTCACTTTTGAGACTGAAAGAGAATCTATCAATAATTACAATTAATAAAAATCATTGCCATTGATAATTATTATTACAATAATAATGATAATCAAAATCAGTAGCATAGACATAAGCCAAGGCTATGCCAGGCATATCAAATGGTAAAATTTTTTAACTTTAGCTGTAACATCTTTTAGATCTTAGGGCCTGGTTCTTTTGTAAGTTGCCTCTTAGTGGCCAATCCAACAATTAAAGTGACTTACTTCTCCAAATGGATTTGAGCTTTTTCCCCTTGCACATTGATCACTCATGCACAGGTCAAAGCATGCTTCAAGGCTATGCTTACCTAGCAATTTCCTATTAATCTAACAAACAAACAAAAAAAAATCATGAGTTTGAACTTCCTGGTTGTAAAGACTGGCAAGTCAGTTTCACATTCTTTAATTTGTTAACCTGTAATTCCTCTTCTTGATCATTAGCAAGATTTCACAATTGCATCTTAGATACCAAAGAAACTTCAAAATAACTGAGATTTTCCCAGTTAAATCTGTATGCCCTGCTCCCAGCACAGTAATAAACACAACAAAGGTTTTCAAAATGTTTATTGATTATGATAAATATAGATACGTACATAACCATAATATTTTTGAATATGTAGATGAACACATGTAGACAGTTTTTAGACAGGCTGTCTCATATCTGGATTCATATGTAGTGTGTGGCGTTCTATAGTTTCATTTTTAAAATCCTCCATTATTTAATGAAAGCCTCACGAATGGAGGCTATGGTATTAATCTGCACAAAGCTCAATATGCAGTAAGAACACAATAAAGAATACAAATAAACTGATTTCAACTAACATGGTGTCGCAAAGTCTTTGGTTTTCTACAAAGCCCTTTAATTACAGCCACAATTAATTTTAACTTTCATTTTCATTACATAACTTTCTAAAATGATTCTATGAATCCCTAATCTACTTTGAGATTCTCTTCAGAAGTGCTATGTGGCCTTTTAAGTTAGGTAATTCTCATTCAAGTCTTTGCATTTTCAGACTCCCGTGAGGACAAATACAAATGACTCTGGGATATTTCTTATTGATTTGGCCTTGCCTTCCATAGAGGGCAAGAACATGGTGAGCAAATTGTCTTTATAAACTCTGGCATGAAAATATAAATTTGCTATACAATTTTCCCACATATTATTGTAGGTGGGTGGTGCTTAAAATTCTCCCATGAGAAGACAACAAATATTTAAATAAATTTGGGAAACACTATACTTTCCATTTTGTCTCTCAATACTTGTTAACATCTTAAAGATTGTAGTGTGTGGCTGTGTCACCATGAACAAAGGAGAGCTTAAGACAAAGAAATTCAAGGATACATATATAACTGAAAGATCTCCTAGCTAACGCCTAAGGAGGAAGGTTGGACCATAGACTATAGATTGAATGAGGAGCAAGTTGTTACCCAGAAGACTCTCTTTCACTGAAAAACCTTTATGGTGGGGTATGGGTAATCCCATAAATTAAAGATACTTTCCTGCTATCCTGGGGACTGGCATCCTCAAGTAGAACATTTTAATATCAATTCCCCATTCTCTGAAAGTAGATATAGAAACAGAAGCCATGTGTGGACTTTCGCACTTCTCTAAGAGAAAATCAGAGGGGTGCCTGGGTGGCTCGGTCAGTTAAGGGTCGGCCTTCCGCTTAAGTCATGATCTCAGGGTCCTAGAATCAAGCCCACATCATGTTCCCTGCTCAGAGGGAGCCGCTCATGCTCTTTCTTTCTCTTAAATAAAGTCTTTAAAAAATAAAAAAGAAATTTTAAAAATCAGGAACAATCCAGCAAAATGACTGTGGTGATATAATAGTAAACATCAGAGCTGAGGCCACATGGAGAAGTTTGTTTTCAGTGTAATACTGAAAGAGAAACTTTGTGCCAACCAGTAATGATAATAAGGAAGCAAACAGACTGATAAAAGGCAAATTCACTGGACCAGAGGTTCTAGGTATTCATTGACATGTACCTTGCAGGAACCCAGGAAAAACCTTAGCCAGTAAACCTGGCAGTCAAGAGGTGAGCATTCATGAGCCAAAACAGAAATAAGAAGTCATCAGAAAGATAGATAAAAAGCTCACAAAGGAAGTCTCTAGACTTAACCGCACTTTGTCATTTGGTACTGAATCTATTTAGAACAGAAAGAAATCAATATTCTCTCTTCTTTCCAGAATCTGCCTTGAGGAGGGACTTAACCAAAACTGTAGACAATAGGATGTGCTTCCCATGCCTGGCACTTGAGGCCACTTGCACAAGATTTGAATTGGCTTTCCAAAAGTGGCACCACTGCTCATTTAACAGTGAAAGGCCTGTAGCAGGACTTCTGATCCCCAGCACTTCTGTGGACTCTAAAATGGGTTCTGTAGAACAGCAGTGGTAGTTTTATCTTAACCTCCTTCACATGGGATTCCCTATTGCTGACTGTAGGAGGACACAACGTCAGCAGGTGACATTCCACACATTTGTAGAATCCTGTCTGGCTTCTCACCTTGGAGGCGTTTTGGAGGAGCTATGGTGGGCTGAACTATAGTGGAAATGCATGTGTCTGTGGGATGTGAATTCCATTCATCACACTCCCTCCTCCTGGTCGTTTTTTGTTTTTTTTTTTTTTTTATAAGATTTACTTATTTACTTGAGAGAGAATGAAAGAACCCGGTGAGGGTCAGAGGAAGAAAAAGAGAAAAAGAGAATCCTCAAGCAGACTCCCTGAGCACAGAGCCTGACACGGGGCTCAATCCTAGGACCCCAAAATCACGATCTGAGCTGAAATCAACCCACTGAACCACCCAGGCACCCCTTCCCCATGTTCTTAAGGAAAAGTTGCAAGATCCCCAATGCTCTTTCTTGGCCTGGGAGATGTAATAAACTGTCAGCCATTTCAATATTGCAAAATAGAATTCAAAAGAAATGGAAAACCTCCTGTGTTTCCCCAATTGACTAAATCTGCTAAATGATACTTTATCAGGTTAATTTTGAAAGACAACCCATTTATTCATACAAAAAAATCTGTCTCCACTATTTCACTTAATTATTGACTAAATTCAAGACGCTTGGGAATGAGAAGTAGATTTGCAAATGCTGGAATCTGTTTCATACAATTAAAAGCACACTTAATGGTACCATGAAAAGAATCTTCTTCTCCATGAGCCAAGTGACCACATGATGTGCATTAGGTGTGCATTAGGTGAAATTCCATAGGTTTCACAATTGATTTTTCCCTATGAATTGTGCAAGCAAGTGTAACATTCAAAGCAAGTAATACTTTAAAGGACTATAATTAACAAAAACAAGCTCATGAAAAAATAAAAAAGTGAAAACGAATCGACTTCACCTTGAGAAAAGACCCTGAGTAACAAGTTAAGTAACATGTTCAAGAACTTAATGCAGTTGCTAAGGAAACATCAATGGTTTACAAAAGAGGATTAATGGTAAGAAGGAACCAGACTCACATACCAGCCTGAGCTCATGTTTTCATTTTACAGGCAGGATAACAAATCGATGAGGGCTGTCAGTTGAATCTGCAATATCTAAACAATGCCACGCCTAATCATGTAGTACATGGAACAGATGTGGATTCCCACTAGGAAAACAAAAACATACCAAATACAGCAAAGAAATGTACTGGCTTAAATGTACATAAAACAATATGCTAGAATGACCTGGAAAATAAGGCCACCTACCCAATATATTTAAAATGAAGATAAACCTAGGGGCATCTGGGTGACTCAGTGGGTTAAGCGTCTGCTTTCAGCTCAGGTCATGATCCCAGGGTCCTAGGATCGAGCCCCTGCATCAGGCTCCCTTGCTCAGAGGGACCCTGCTTCTCTTTCTCCTTATGACTTCTGTCTCTTCCCACTTATGCTCTCTCTCTCTCTCTTTCTCTCTCTCTCAAATAAATAAATAAAATAAGTTTGCCTAATGAAATTCTAACAGCTTGCAGAAATAGTTTTTATTTTTCTAATTTTATCTTCTTATATTTGGGGATATTTAAAATTATCCTTTAGGAATGTCATTTAAGGCTGAAACTTAGAAAAAGAAAAGCTAATGCTTTGTTTAACTTTCAATCCTTCCAAACAACCAGCAACAAAGATTCTGACTTGTAGAATCACACTGGCCCATAGGATACCTTGGTCTTTGGCAAAGTGGGTGGAGGATATGAACCCCCTTTTTACCTTAAAGAATAGATCAATGCACATCATCAGCCTGATTTGGGAGGAGAAGTTGATGAGATGGGCTCAACCACCCCTCTGGGGTTGTTTGCTGGTTGACACTCCACAGCCTGGTAACCCAGGAGGTGTGAGGGACAACAGGAAGCTCCTGATCTTGACCTCTGACAGAGGTTTGAATAATCTCGTAAGGAAATGTCAAGTAAGCATCCTAAAAGAGTATAAAATAAGACCAAGAGTTGTAACCTTATTTCATTAACTAGTTCCCTTGAACCATGCAAAAGTATCAGAAAATGCAGCTTTTGCATTTGGAGGACCTCCAGCCCCATGGGATTTCTCTGGTTCCCTACTTCTATTTTCCCAGAGGCCCCATTCCCTTCCCACAAATGACACTCTGATCCTCTCTTCCCTTGGAAAACTCACCTTTCCTCAGAACTCCCTTCACCTCCCTTCACCTCCCTTCACCTCTAGGTGCATATAGCACCTCACCACCTCAAGACTTCAGCAAAATTGTAATAGAAGTTTTCCTTTCCGACAGACACCTGGGTGACTCAGCAGCTGAGCATCTCCCTTCGGTTGAGCATCTGCCTTCGGCTCAGGGCGTGATCCCGGAGTCCCAGGATCGAGTCCCACCTTGGACTCCCCTACAGGGAGCCTGCTTCTCCCTCTGCCTGTGTCTCTGCATCTCTCTGTGTGTCTCTCATGAATAAATAAATAATATCTTTTTTAAAAAACAGCTTTCCTTTCCTCAGGCTCTTGCTGATTCTGAGGGGAACCATGGACTGTGCACCCATGAATAGAAGCCAATAGAAGCTCTTCACCAATAAGGGCTGTAGCCATGTTCCTGCAGACCAATCAAGAAAGGGGAATATAATCATAAAAGGTGAAAGTACGTCGTTCCCGTTCACAGGGTCTTCCTCCTACCTTTTAAGAAATCAGACTGTTGGTGTTACTGCATTCAGCCACTGTTGCTCCCTTCCTGCCTTGCTTTCATTGCAAAGCACTCATCCCTCACACAAAAGCATAAGGGCTCTGCCCAAACCATCATCATAGACTGTGCAATTATTGATCACATTGTCTCAGATCCCATTTGCTTCCCCAGTAGCGGGGAGGGGATATCGGTTAGTGTTGCTGTCTACACAGATTCCTCTTTCTGGGGTCTACGATCATGTTTTCAGAAATACAAAAATACCTGCCCAGGGTTGCTTGACCTACCATCATTTTTTTTGACTGGGTTTTTGTCTGACCATCACAGCTGAGTTATCAGTAAAAGTGTTGGACAATTTTATGACAATTGGTCATAAATAACAACAGGATCAGAGATGACCAAAAAAAAAAAAAAATAGATCAAATGCTCATACTTCCATAATAACTTAATTATAAAAGTAATTGTAGTCCACACCATTAAATGCCCAGATATTTATTCACTCATTCAACAAACATTTAGTGGAAATAAATATTTCCACTTCCAGCCACACATGAAGGGCAGGGTGATAGGGAAGAAAAGCCAACAGCAGCTCATTCCCAGTCAATGGAGCCTTTCCTCTTGTCTCCCACCACTGCCCAAGCTCTCTCTCCTTCCTCATGTTTTATTGCTCCCTAAAGTGAGAAACTGGGCACAGGAGTTCATGTCGGGGTGGTGCGGATAAGTGCTGAGTTGGCTTCCTCACACAAAGTGGCAGCCTGGCAACCTGCCCCACAAACACCTGTCCTCTCTCCCTGCAGTCTCCCCAGGATTTGCCACCATCACTCTAAACTGATCTAAGCGGTGCTGGGGTTCAGCTTTCTGGACAAGCATTGACCTCAGACACAAGCACACCAGGGGTGATTTCCTTTTTGAATGCAGGTGGCGTGCAAGGCTATCCACAGGTCTTCTCCTTGATGGTGGGACCACAACACACCAAGTGCCCGGTAAACTCATAGGGAGGGTGGCAGCCAGCTCCCATGGTGAGTACACACGGCCAACTTCCCTAGATGGGAGACCAGGGATTTTCCATTGAGGACTTTCGGGTTGTTGTTGTTGTTATTTACTTGAGTGTAGTTGACATACAATGTTACGTGAGTTTTGGGTGTCCGGCCTTTGTAATTCAACTTCTCTGTACATTATGTTCTGCTCACCACCAGCATAGCTCCCATCTGTCCCCATGTGACACGATTACCATTCCAGTGACTATATTTTCTATGCTGTGCTTCTCTTCCCATGACTTAGGCATCCTGTAACTGGAAGCCTGGATCTCCCACTGTCCTTCACCCATTCTGTCCACACCTCCAAACCCCCTGTGTTCTGGCAAACATCAATTTGT
Organism: Vulpes vulpes; assembly: GCF_048418805.1. NCBI lineage: Eukaryota > Metazoa > Chordata > Mammalia > Carnivora > Canidae > Vulpes > Vulpes vulpes. The sequence goes on along the minus strand of NC_132792.1, from coordinate 52,511,105 downwards.
TCTTTATATTTATAAGTCCATTTCTGCTTTCTGTATATTCATTTGTTTTGCTTTTTTAAATATTCCACACATAGATAAAATCGTATGCCATTTGTCTTTCTCCATCTGACTTACTTCACTTAGCATAATACCCTGTAGGTCCATCCGCATTGCTCAACAATAAAACGACAGCACCATGGGACAGAGAGGGCGGGGCACCCAAGGACGATAGAATCGTTCTCTCTGTCATTACAGCCATGGCTTCTGTTGCTCTGAGTATCGAAGTGATGCCCTTGTGCTGCCCTCTGGCTATGTCTGAGGAAGCGTGTCTAAGCCGCCAGCAATGCAGAAGCAGAGCAGCAAGCGTGAGGTTTCCATGCAAAAGCATCCACCTCAACAAAGCGAAAAAGCTTTGAAAAATCTCATAGAATTCGCAGCTCCCCAGAGTCAGGCATTGCTCCCAAGTACACATATCCACACAAAGCACCTGTATAAGGCATATATTTTCCTCAGTACAATCATGCCAAAAATATATCCCCCCTGGCAGGACCAATGATGGGTAAGCAAACTGGTATACGTTTTCAACAAGAAAATTGTGGCCTCAATTCCTTTTTCTCCCTTCTCTCCAGCTACATTCTTTTTTTTTTTTTTTAAGATTTATTTATCTATTTATGATAGACATAGAGAGAGAAAGGCAGAGACATAGGCAGAGCGAGAAGCAGGCTCTCTGCAGGAAGCCCAATGCGGGACTCGATCCCAGGACCCTGGGATCATGCCCTGAGCCAAAGGCAGATGCTCAACCACTGAGTCACCCAGGCATCCCTCTCCAGTTAAATTCTGACGTTTTTCCATCTTTCCTATATTTTCTCGATTCCTCTCCTCCGTGTGTCCGGTATTTGTTCCCCAAGTTCCAGAATAACCTGAGCCTCAGAAAGGAAAGGGAAGTGGCTTGGGGACCTTCCAGAACTACTGATACCTTCAGAATTCTGTGAGAATGGGTGTCATCTCCGGGAGAGGGTGTCTTCGGATGCATTTCTGGTTTGGTGTTGTCCGCTTTGTCTCTGATTCCAGGGCCAAGCAATGGAGAAAAGAGATATTGCTGAACAAATCTGGAAAAGACAGACGTGAATAAGAGGAACGGAAATGCCTCCAGCATAAGTAACCCCATGTCTTAAGGTAAAAAGGAGAGAAGAGGGAAACAACTCCCTTCTTCCCTAAATGCAGCTCACCTCCAAACTTCAATCTCGCACACATAGTGAGAAAGCTACTGTGATGAGCACAAGCTTCAGGCCAAAAATTTGATATGAGGAAATATAACATTATCTTAACTCAGTTTATACTTTGAACCCTCATTCTCCTGAGGGATGAAAACTAAATTTTTATCAGCTCTGTGTCCTTCCTACTCTGAGGTTACACAATTCTGGGGCATTTACCTAGTACCACGGTTGGAGGTGTGGCCTGGGGGAACAGACATCTGAGTCAGGTGGGAGCCTGCCCACCAGTGGGTGTCATCTGTGTCATAGTGAGGGGCTGGGCAAATAGCAGCAGTAGGGAGCAGAGAACACATTTTTTAAAACCCAAACTACCTTACGTGTCCTCATTTCTTCAAATAAAACCAGCTGGGCAGTCCCCTGGGAGACCCTTGAGCCAGAGCTGGTTCCAGCTCCAAGGACCAGGCAAGAAGTGCAGGGTTTTGGTATAATTAAACTATAAGTGATTCTGAAGGCCTCAGAAAGAAAGTGAGTCTTGATAAATCTGGATAATATTTGAATCAAGGTTTCCAAATGCCTCTTCACAAATAACCCACTACTCTTCTGGATTTGTATGTCTATCTAATCATGGTAAATAACTTTTAAAAATCCAATCTGTCCGATCGTTTCATTTAAAGCCAGTTCCCCCAAAGTTTTGCTGTCCTGTTTCTCTTTACATCTGCATATTCTAATAATTCCACATATTCTGTTAAAATCTGACATTTCTCAGGGCATCTGGGTGGTGCAGTTGGTTAAGCTTCTGATTCTTGGTTTTGGCTCAGGTCATCATCTCAGTGTCATGAGATGGATCCCTGCATTGGGCTCCGTGCTCAGCACAGAGTCTGCTGGAGATTTTCTGCCCCTCCCCACTGCTCTCTCTCAAATAAATAAATAAAATCTTTTTGTAAAAAGTAAAATAAAATAAAATCAAACATTTCTAACGTTTCAAAAGCTTCTGATACACGACTCCAATAGATGCCTCTGCTATATGCTTTCATTCTGTCTCTACGTATCATCTTTCTATGTATCAACTATCGATCCACCTACCTACCTAATTAACTATCTTCATAAGATTCATGTCTCTTGGGGGGTCCCTGGGTGGCGCAGCGGTTTGGTGCCTGCCTTTGGCCCAGGGCACGATCCTGGAGACCCCGGATCGAATCCCACGTCGGGCTCCCTGGTGCATGGAGCCTGCTTCTCCCTCTGCCTATGTCTCTGCCTCTCTCTCTGTGTGACTATCATAAATAAATAAAAATTAAAAAAAAAAAAAGATTCATGCCTCTCAGCTCCTAAGACTCTTGGGACAATCATACGTGTTAAATACATGCCTCCCCTGAGAGACTGTAAATTCTATTAGGACATGGATTGTGCCCGTGGTGTGGTGGTCTCCACTGCTTCCTGGGGTCTAGCAGAGGAGGTGACACACACAAGGGATGAAGAAGTAATTGTTCAATGAGTGAATGGTTCTTTTCTGAGAGCAGATACTTTTATCATTGGTTATCAATTTCTCGGGATGCTAACTCTATTATAGTCACCAACTTACCCTCTAACAGTCATGAAACATGTGCCTCTCCCTACTGGATCCCATCACGATCCCTCAGATATTTGCTATGTGGTGTTGCACAGCCCATCTGCACAGATCCACCTCAATGCTTAGTCTTTCACTCAGGAAACGCACATGAATTTGAACACTGGTACCGTGTGAAATAGTTCAGATTTGCTCTATTTTTTAAATTGCTCAAAAGAGTGTGTATTGTTACTAAGGGTGTATTTGTATTCACCTCACAGCCTGTCATGACCCATCAGCCTGCTGAGACATAAAAATGAAGGGCAGCTGCTCTAGACTTGTGCTGCCAAAGTTTACTATGCATACAAATCACCTGGTGTTTTTGTTAAAATGCATATTCTAACGCAAGTAAAGCTGGAGTGGAGCCTGGAAGTCAGCTTTTCTAACACATCCCCCCAGGACTTGCCTCTCTACTAGTCTGTGGACCATACTTTGAGTAGGAAAGATTACTCCTCATCAAGCCAATCGAAATAAAGCTTAAAAAGTGTATAGCCTAACAAAATGTTTACATCTCTCTTAAAGATTTTTTTTCTTTTTCACACTTTTTTATCACTTACTTTTATTCTCTCATTTCGCTCACATCTCCCAATGGGAAGTAAGTTTGGCACAAATATCTTTAACAATAAAAATAACCTAAAACATAGTAATTTTTATTACTTCCAACAGTGCTGCAATGAAATGCACATATCTCCCTGTATAAACCAGCAAGATTTTCTCTGGGTTTACTTACACCCTGAAGGAGAGTCCTTCCTTCATAGCAGAACTACATCTCCAACTTTATGTGGTACGGCCATCTGGCTCTACTCATCTTGCATAATTAAAACTTTATTAACAACAGCTCTCCATTTTTTTAAGACTTTTTTATTTTTATTTATTCATGAGAGACTCAGAGAGAGAGAGAGGCAGAGACATAGGTTAAGGAATAGGCAGGCTCCCTGGGGGGAACCTGATGTGGAACTCGATTCCAGGATCTCCAGATCATGCTCTGAGCTAAATAAAAGCAGATGCTCAACCACTGAGCCACCAGGCATCCCTCTATTGAACAACAGCTCTCTATTGCTCCCACCCTGCAGCCCTGCAGCCACATTTATACACTCTGCCTCTATGAGTTTGGGTATTTTAGATACTACCTAGAAGTAGAATCATGAAGTATTTGTCCTCTGTGACTGGTTTATTTTCCTCAGCATTATATCCTCCAGGTTCATCTATGTTGTCACAAATGGCAGGATTTCTTTCTTTTTAAAGCCTGAGTAATATTCTATTGAATACATATACCACATTTTCTTTATCCATTCATCTGTCAGTGGACACTTGAGTTGTTTCCATGTCTTGGCTATTGGGAATAATGCTGCACTAAATGTGTGAGGGCAGATATGTCTTCCAGATTCTGATTTCCCTCGAATTTATACCCAGAAGAGGGATTGCTGGATCATACAGTAATTCTACTTTTAACTTTTCAAGGGGCCTCCACATTGTTTTCCATAGCTGCTCTACTGTTTTTCTGGGATAGGACACCAAAAACACATGTAACAAAAGCAAAAGTAGACAAGTAGGACTGCGTCAAACTAAAAGGATTCTCCACAGAAAAGAAATCAACAGGATGAAAAATCAGTCTAGGGATCCCTGGGTGGCGCAGCGGTTTGGCGCCTGCCTTTGGCCCAGGGCGCGATCCTGGAGACCCAGGATCGAATCCCACGTCGGGCTCCCAGTGCATGGAGCCTGCTTCTCCCTCTGCCTATGTCTCTGCCTCTCTCTCTCTCTCTGTGACTATCATAAATAAATAAAAAAAGTTAACAAAAAAATTTAAAAAAAAAAGATTTAAAAAAAAATCAGTCTACAGAATGGAAGAAAATATTTGCAAATCATGTATATGATAAGGAATTAATTTCTAAAATATATAAAGAACTCCAACAAGTCAATAATAAAAAAATAATAACTGGATCAAATACTCTATAATTTCTCTCAAAGCCTAAAATAATTACTTACTATATATGAGGTCTTTTTGTTCTTTTATTTTTTATTTTTTTCTTATCAAATTCCCCTGGTAAAATGAGAAACAAAGGGAAGGAAGAGGTCACAGAAAAACAGAAAATTTTACAAGCAACATAAGTTCTATCGTCCAGATTTTTACATTAGTATTCAATATTGGGGGGATAGGGATTATCTTACATATTTTAGATTTTTTAGAACAAAAGAAAAAAAATCAAGAGTGTGGATCCTTTCACAAAGAGCCTTAATCTGGATGTTTTTTTTCAGAAGGAAATAAACCCAAAGGAGGAAGGTGTCTCTTGGCAAACCTGTTCTCAGTTGCTAAGTTCTAATTATGTCATCACTGCCTTGCCTTGGTACTAAGGGGAGGACTGATTTAGTTCTGACACTCCCTGAAGCTCACGAGCAAGTGACTCACCTTTTTTTTTTTTTTTAAGATTTTTATTTTTTCATTCATGAGAGACACAGAGAGAGAGGAAGAGACATAGGCAGAGGGAGAAGCAGGCTCTCTAGTGGGGGGAGCCTGATGTGGGACTCAGTCCCAGGACCCCAGGATGATAATCTGAGCCAAAGGCAGACGCTCAACCACTGAGCCACCCAAGCGCCCTGTGAGTCACCTTTCTTAATTCCTGTGGTGTGTCTCTCTCTCTTTATACTTCCTTCACCCAAACTCAGAAAACTCTGTTTCTTTTACCCATTTTAAATCCACTGGAGAACAAAATGTGTTCTAGAATAAATTGTTCTAAAGAATGGAACATCTAGAAGTCAGACTATATATTCTTGCACGGTACTAAAAAATACACAAATGAAAGGACACTGAAATAGCTCCTCTTTAGAAGCAATGAGTCACTTTTCCAGCTTTCACTGCTTCACTCGGTATAGGAATACCCTTTCTTCTATGATATCTGCTACTTTCCAGTAATCTACGAACAGAGTGTATTTAGCCGAGTTATAGCTGGGGAACACAAGAAGAATCTTCCTGCTAAATCCACCTTATGTCACTTTGTCTTCACATTTCTCTGTAACTTAAAATAGTCCATCCAAATTTTCCAAGTATTGGAAATCCAATTATGCCTAAGTTTAAACTTGGGGAAATTGTTACCTTTAAGTTTTAAAATTTGAAATGGTCTGAAGAGTCAAGAAGGTCATCAGTGATCCATTAAGCCATACATAAACATGTTAATGCAAAATAACTTCAGAAATCACTTATGAGAATCAAATGTTTACTTTCCATTTAATCCGAAACTTCCAATGATATATCCCTCTTAGTCCAATTTCATACCCTTTCATTTAGGCAACAAGTTAAACCTCCTGGAGGCACTTGTTTTCTTTGCTTTTCATGTAGTTTACTATTCACTCTGCCCTGCTTTTCGTTTCTACTCATTTATCCATGTGAAAAATGTGTTGACATGAAATATTTTAATATGGAAGAAAAATCTTTACATGATTCATTCTTCTCCAGCAGCTATGAAAGTTTACACTATTGTTACACTGCATTGCTCATATTTTCACTTGCTGCCTAGGAAACCCCCAAATTATATTTCTTTATCTGAAGTATCAGAGCCTCTGTTTCCATTAAAAATTAATAAACGCAGTATGAGTTATAGCACTAATATAGTAGACTCAAGAAAATTAATAAATAAGATCATGGAGTCATAAATTGCCCTTAAAAAAAAAAAAAAAGCTGAAACTTGCCACTCCCTTTTCTTCTCAATTTGTCTTGGCAGCTATTTGATTCCCTCTCCTCTGTACAGAATTCTTCCAATTGTCACCAGCGTTCCAGCTGGATCTCAGGAGCCTAAAGTGCTTCCCTTCCCAGACCACGCAATATCTCTTGGCTCTCAGTGTCCATCATTGTCTTCCACATGAATCTAAACCACGATACTTCTTACCCTGTTTGTTGCTAAAGAAAACCTGTGACTCTTGGCTTCTGAGTACTGTATCTAAAACATGCCATGCATCAGGCATTCAGAATAAAGTCATGAAAGCAACAGCCCCCCCGCCCCCCGCCCCAGCATGTCTAGGTCGACTCCTTAATTCCTGACTTCTGATCTCTCAGAAGGGGAGAATATGAGGCAGCAATGAAAGAATGAGTTGAGGTCTAGGAAGGATCTGGGTTCGAATCCAGACACACCTAGTTCACCTTGAGAAAATCATTTACATTTTTGTGTCCCTTCTATGTACTGAAGATGATTAAACGAGCGGGGATAGGAAAAATAGCCAGCATGCACTCAATACATAAACAACATTCCAGGGATTTGATGCCTTCATAATGTACTTTAGAAGAATGTTTGAACAGTGTTTCCTTTTTTTGCTCATTACCCACAACCCTCCTCTGCTCACCTACCCTATTCCCTGCTGGTTTTGGGTTCACTGTGCAAGTGCAACTTTAAATCCTCTGACATTCCTTTTAGCCTTGGTTCTAAATTTACGTTCCGATAAGAATATGTATCCAAAATGACTGAAATATAAAATAACTGAGAGAAGCAGTCGTGTATGTGTCTCATTTGTGCTCTTGGCATTTTAATTTATGGAGGTGACTGAGTAACACTACAGAGGCCAATGGTACTGAAAGAAGAATGTAGTACTTACATTTCTCTAGAGAAGGAGGCACCATGTCATGCAGGGCCACATGGGAAAAACCAGGGTTTGGTCAGGAGGCAGAAGCAGGGGCAAGGGGAAAGCCTCAGCTGTAGCCTTCTTTTGGTGTTTCCACAGGAAAGACAAGGGGAGGACACGGGGAACAATATAGGATTAGCTATTTGAATATTCTGGAGTATTTAAACTGCAGAAACAGTTTCTAGCTGCCTGGTACCTGACCCTGGGATGATTTAGGGCAGGAGAAATATTGGCTTGATGTGTAGATTAATAGAAGTTGTTGGGTGAATAAATGGTCAGATTGGCTGATTTGCATTTGAAAGGCACACTGCCTGGGGAGGGGTGGGGTGGGCTCTGTTATCTCTTTAAGAATTGGCTAGCCCTGGGAGGGGCAGTCACTCCCCAGCCAGCAAGCTTTTTTAAGATGGCAAAACATCATAATATAATGAAAATTAAAAAAATATAATTAATGCAATAGGGAAAAGAAAAAGGATATGCCCTTGTATGACAGGAAAGGGAAACATTCCAAAAATGAAAAGAGATTAATGCCACTTTTAATAGAGATATTTCAACCATGAGGCCTTTTTTTGGCATAGTGAAAATGCTGTTTTTTAATTTTTTAAAAAAAATTTAATGCTAAATTTTTAAAAATTTTTTAATGCTAAATTTTTTAGTGAACTTTTCATCAGTGGCTCCAAGCAACTGTGTCCACACCAATTCTTTGTCTGTGAATATTTGATATAAATATGGGGATGAAAGAAATACCTTTCACTTTTTTTAGTCACCTTTGCTTCAGTGGGAGTAAGGGGAGGTATTCAGTTTTCTAAGTCAGGATGAGTCAGGCTAGGAAGTATAAACCTTGCCTTTTCTCTTCCCACACCTACCTATATCCACATCTCGGCTTCCAAATCAGCATTCTCTGCTTCACCTGTGTAACAATCATTCTTGGAGGACTTGACTTCTGTTAGAAACTATGCCATGCCCTAGAGCTTTAACATCAGTAAAACCATGCAACCTTCCTAGGAGCTCAAAGTCCCTGAAAGAGGCTAATATATTTCAATGGGATAAGGAGATTAGTAAAGTTTATTTAAGTAGATAGTAGATTAGCAAAAGTAGATTAGTAGTAAGTAGATAAGTCATGTCTGTGCTGCTCGAGTCTGTGCTATCCAATACAGTACCTACTAGCTAGCTCAAGTCATTAATGAGCACTTGAAATATGCCTCGTCCAAATTGAAGTATAAAGTATATGCTGGTTTCATAGACTTGGGTAAGAAAAAAAAGATGAAAATACTCATCAATATTGTTATATTGATTACAATATTGAATACCGATAATATTTTTGATATGAGTTAAAATTATTAAAATTAAATTTACATGTTTCTTTTTTTGTCAGTGTGGCTATTAAATTTTTTATCACATATACAGTTTGAATTTATGACTTTAATTACATTTCTACTGAACAGTGATGATCTAACTCCTACAAGCTCCTCCTTTAGACACCAAGCATCAAAAAACAAAGCAAAGCAAAATTTAAAAACCCCTGAGGGATCCCATTATGCTCAAAGTCTTCAGTGCTGATCTACTCATCCCACCTGTCCATGTTCACAACAATTGACCTAGAGAAAGCTTCTGTTACCTCCCACGTCAGTAAACAGCAGATCCCAGATGAACTCTCTTTTTCTGTTTATCAACAACCTTATAATGTCCCTTGTATAAGAACATTTGATTCACCACACAGTAATGTCCATTTTTTTTCCTAAACACTAACTCTTATATAAATGTCCAGTGTCCTATTGCCACTCAAATCCATCCAATATAGATTACTCATCATCTTCCAGAAACTTTTCTCTTACTGCTATGCTTTTACTCTCTATTTTCGAAAGCCCTCTCCACAAAATTTACCTGTAACCATCCTACTCAGACTATAACATATCAGCTCAAAATTAACATAACAGCCCAGAATTAATCTTTCTCTTTTCAGGTACTTTGAGGTCTTTGCTGGCATCTCTTTGATGGCACTTACAACATGGTATCTTGCGGTACTGCTGATTGTGTATATTTTTTTGTATCTTTTCCAAAGCTCTAAGTACCTTGAGGGAAGGATACATTTATATGGCCCTCAGGACAAAATCTTATATTCAGTAAATGAAAGTAAAATGTGATTTGAAGTTTGCAAGGTATTGGAAGGGAGTCACCCCTGGTTTGACCTAGAGCACATAGCAAACTGAAATGACTTCCAGGTAACAAGCATTTCTGTAGCGAACCTACTTACAGGTGATGTGTGGTAACATAGCATTAAGAAACTCACACAGCAGTCGTTTTTCATGTTGGCTTTTCAGTGAAAGCGTTGATAGGTTGATCATGAGTAAGAGAGAAGCAACTACAGAGATCATGACTGGCAGGGCAATCCCAAAATCCCTCAACACCTGCTTGCTTATTAGACTGGACTATATCACACATGAAGAAGTGACCCATTTGATACACACAAGGCAAATTGGAACAATCAATAAACAAGTTAGGAAACTAACCCAGAAGAAACATTCTAGAAAAGCTAACTATGAAGAAGGCATCTTCAGGCCATGAGTCACAGCTAGTTTTAATCATAGAGCAAGGATGAATTGAGCATTTTTGCATGTCGTGTCCTCAAGCAGATTATGCTTTCCAAGAGGCCTGAAACCATGTCTAACACATCTCTTTGCTTAAGTACCCATCACATCAATGGGTACATAGTGGGTTGTATAATATTTTTTGAAAAAGGAAATTTTATTTCCATCCAGCAGGTGGCCATCTGAAATTACTTGAAATGTCACATCCAGGTGGACAGAATAAATTAATTTAAATAAATTTTAGTTGATTTAAATAAAGTTTTGCCTTAATAGAGTATGGATAATGAACCACCATAACCCCAGAATGTTTTTTTAAGGCAAAGATATACTTTTCCTTGTTGAGATAGGCAAACTATGGAGAAGTAGAAAAACATGTAAATATCAAGACAGATTGATTTCTAAAAAAGAAGTCAACTGGTTCAAATTGCAGTATCCATTGAGCTGATATAGGTTAGTGGATATTTCTGAGAGTCCCAAATCTTATGGTGGAGTCATTGCCTCATGAATCTGATGGGGGATGATAGGCAGATGTGAAAAATAGTCTTGATTCTAGGGCAGTCATGTGGCAGTCATGAAAGCATCACTGGCTTTCATAATACAAGCCAGGGACTTCATACAGACATCAATGAGGGGAAAGTAACAAAAAGGGCTCACCCAGGTATATGGCCTCAACCAAGGATTATGGCATCTGAGGCAGGCTTCTGTCTCAGCAGAAATTTCAAAACAAACCAGGAATGATACAGAACCCTTTCTTATAACCTCAGTGAAAAAAAGTAAGGGTTAGAGAAGTATCTGCCTCCACAGACAGAAAGACAGACAGAGGAAAGAAGTGATGAAAGGCTCTCAAAAGGGTATATATTTTTATGGGAATTCACAAAGGATGGAATAATTCTACATGGAAGGATCAGAGAAAGTTTCATAGAAGCAGCACGGCAGGTATCCAGTACAGCAAAGCTGTCTTAATCCTAGCCCTAGACACTGGTTTGAATGGAGCTTGGCCTTCATTAACCAAGGACTAATCCAGGATTTGGGTCAAATCTTCAGAGCCAGGGTAGGCCAGTACTCATGATGGGATTCCTTTTTAACAGAGTAAAAAATCTGCCTTCATAAATATATGAGAAGAAGCAAAAGGCTGTCGTTTGTCCTTCAATTCAAGCTTTTTGTGGAAATTGACTTTTTTTTAATGCAGTAAAAAAAAATAAAAAAAAAAAAGGCTAAAGGTCTTCCTAGTCAACTAGGTAACACTCTTAATATCTATCTACCGGGAGTAGCTGTTATGAGAAGGGATTGTTGTGCCTCGTAGAGCAAAAATACTCTTTCCTAAACAAAAGGCATAGAGATGAGAAAAGAAGAAATACAGTCTCTATTTGCAGATGATATGAATATCTACATAGAAAATATTGATGAATCTACCATAAAAAGGAAAAAAATTTCCTAAAACTAAATTTGTCAAGGTTACAGAATGCAAGATTGACACATTCATATCAATCATATTCCTATGATTGCTTGTTCTATGTTGCTTGTTACAAGCAACAAATATGTTGAGACCAAAATTTAAAATACGATGCCATTTATTATCAACTCTCCCAAAAGGAAATAGTAAATAGTATATAGTAAAGCCTAAAAAGAGGATATGATAAAAGTACATGCAAAATTTGCATGCTAAAAATTATAATATCCTGAGGCAAGAAAGCAAAGCTTTAAGTAAATCAGCATGTTGTGTACATGGATTGGAAGATTCAATAAAGCAAACATGAAAATTGTCCCCAAATCAATACATAGGTTTAATGGAAGTTCTACAGAATCCCAAGATCTTTGTACATCTAGAAAATCTTACTCTAAAGTTTATATGGAAAGGCTAACAATAGACTAACAAACTAGAATAACAAACAATTTTGAAAAAGAAGAAAGTTGGAGAAATAATTCTATAGATGACTTACTACATAGCTACAGTAGCCAAGACAGTATGGAGGAATGTAAATCAATGGAATAAAGAAGCCAAAATAGATCTCCACAAACATTCCCAACTGAATTTGGACATAAAAGCTAGAAAATTCATGGAGGAAGAGTACACTTTTCAGCAAATGGATGTTAGAGAATAAAAAGATAAGCTACAGACTGAGAGAAAATATTTGCAATCCACGTATCTGACACCCATAAAAAGACTTGTATCTAGAATACAAAAAGAACTCTCAAAATTCAACAATGAAAAACTTTTCAGTTAGAAAATGGGCATAACACATGAGCAGAGATGAGTGGCAAATAAGCATATAAAAAGATGTTTATCATCATTAGCCATTAGGGTAATGCAAAAATTAAAACCACGCTGAGAAATAACCACACTCGGATTAGAAAGACTCATGAAAACTGGTGTGGGGGATGTGACATGAGCAAGATTCAAGATGGCAGAAAAGGAATTTCCAGTGCTCTTCTCTGCCCAGAAACATCAGTTAGAACAACTCTTCACTCTTGAAAATAACTACAGAAGCTAAGGATTCCAGGTGAGGGTTTATAGCACTTGAATAGTGTAAGAAAAGACTCAAGAAGCAGATAGAAGAGGCAGTTTCACGTTACTCCTGGCATTCCTCCGCCAGCAGCATGCACCCCACTGTGAACAGAGAAACCCTCCCTGTGGGGGAAGGAAAGTGAAGTGAGGACCCACTTCCCCAGAGACCCCAGCGCTGACTGGTTCACTGGACCCCAGGTGATTCCTGTAGTCCAATCTCAGGGAGGGCTCCTGCAGACTCTAGCTCTGGGCCCCCAACCCAGCGCCACCACCAGGCACCAGGCAGCTCCCTGGGACCAAAGCTCCCTCCCAGCTGACCCCAGCACCAGGCTGGCCCCCCGACAGCACCAGCCTTCTGGCCAACAGCCATGAACCCAGATGCAAGGCCCAGCCCAGGGGTCCTCCATAGTCCCTGACCTCCACTCCCCTAGACCTAGGACCCAACCTTGCATGTGGACCATTTGGATTTCAGGTAAAGTTCCACCTAACGATTGACTCTTATACCAACTTCCTTTGCCAAATATTTCTCTCAGAGACCTTATGGGGAGGTCTTGCTATGTCTGGGATCACATTCCTACATTTTGGGGTTCCCTGGTCATAAGATAACCATAAGAGCATTGTGATCTTATCCCCAATTCTAACGCACTCACTTGTCATATATAAACAAACCTATGTCGAACTGTTCAAAAGAACAGTTGTTAGGTGGAACTTACCCCTGAAATCCAAGAGACAGTAACTATGGCAAACCAGACTGGGCCGCAGGGAGCCACCAGTTTCCCTAAATCATTTGCATTTTCCTACAGTGATTCTACCTCCTAAGTATAATTCAAATAATTTCTTGGACTATGCCTATCAAATCAATGTTTCTCCTCCTAGGAAAGGAGCAAGGGAAAGAATAGAATGAGGAGTTTGATAGTACACATAGGATTTTCTATTTGAAATTTTATTTTAAAAAGAAAGGAAAATAATTACTTGAGAAACATTTACTCAGTATTATGACCTGTCTTCAATTACTCTCTGTTCATCAGGGGTAGCTAACATCCATTCTTCTCTAAATCTAAGCCTAGTCATGGTCTCCTTTCTTCTCATCTCTCTTGCTCTGAGTCATTGTTTTGATCTGCTTTCAGGTCCTATGCTAATCGGTGTCCCAAGCTGACCCATGCTGGTTCATTTAAGTGAAGCAGTGGTGTTGTGCTTCTTGAAAAGAATTTTTGTTTCTTCTTCTCTTCTTTTTCAACATGCAATCCTTAAATTCTCATGTCCTGATCTGCATTATTCTCTGCTTGCTATGATCTATGCAATGCTGAAGTGATGAGGCACATCTACATCACTGATGTGCCCCTCTGGTAATGTGCCCTACAGAATGCTGCATGTCCTGCTGGAGGGGAGGGTGGGGTGTTATGAGTCCCTAGATGGAAAGGAAAATTAGTTTGGATAGTACTTAGAAAACTATCCAAAATCTTTATATTCAAGTCCCTCCTTCCACCTGACCCACTCTCTTGAGTAGAGGCAAGGGGAAAAAAATTAACAGTTTTATTTTTTATTTGGGACCCACTTTTCATTTGGGACTCTTCTAACTTCTGTGCACTCCTTATGTTGTTGAAGACTGACTCTACCTTTTCTGTCTCCACCCCAGAAAGCCTGGGGAAATATGTGCTACTCCTGGAGCATCAGGTAACTGATGCTGATCAGGGCATATCCTCTGTTTCCTCTGGCGCCTGTGGTTGGCTTATGTTTGATATTCACCAATAAACTAAGGATATTATTAGTGATATTGAGAAAAAACTGAAATCCTGGATCTAACAGGAATAGAGGTCAAATGAAAGGCAAACACATACTACATGCAAGTCAGAGATGAATGACAACTATGGTCTTAATCAGAGTTTTGGAAAAGGCTTTGTGTGACTCCTGACTCACACAGAGGGAAAGCAATTTACATTTCACATCTGAGACAGAACAATCTGTCACTTAGAAATATTTGGGTCAGTAATATCGTCAGAGAATGAAATCACAATGAGAACGTGAGAGTGATCCCAAATAAACTGGATAATCAGAAAAATTCCAAGACAAGAAATCTTCCTTTCTTTTCCTTCATATTTATATATATGTGTGTGTGTGTGTGTGTGAAATTATGTATATACATATTTATATATTTATATTGTATAATATATTATATATGTATATGTGCATAATATTTATATATTATGTATATAAATTTATATATATATTATATGTGCTCAGATATATGTGAACTTATATATACATTTTATATATAATAAATTTATATAGTATATATGTAATCTCTACTCTGCCACTAAGAGACTGGCAGATGATAGGTGGTTTACAAATTTCATCCAGATTAGAAAATTATTAGATTCTCTGCATCTTTACCCTATGATGGAATTTTACTTACAGACATTTAGAATTGTTAGCAGGAACAAAAAAAGAAAAAATGGTTTCTTAAGGAAGCATATTGTGATATGGAGGAAAGATAATATAGGCATATACAGGTATGAAGAAAAAGAATAAATCGAAATATTTCATTTTTCAACAAAACGACTTCAGATGTGTCTTTAAAGGATTTTCTATTTAAACTATCATTTAAAAAATTATCTACTTTATAGATCTTGGGGCTCAAAAATAATGGTTGCCGCTATATACAAATACTTTGTGAAAAAAACATTAAAATCACATATGTGTAAACATTTAAGGCTGGTTATCAGCAGCAGAGCTGTCTTTGTTTACCATAAATGTCAGACTCAAATTCTTCCAAATTCATTTGTGCTAAAAAGGATGT
The DNA here is from genome assembly GCF_048418805.1 of Vulpes vulpes. NCBI lineage: Eukaryota > Metazoa > Chordata > Mammalia > Carnivora > Canidae > Vulpes > Vulpes vulpes. The sequence goes on along the minus strand of NC_132792.1, from coordinate 52,495,813 downwards.
CACACTTCAGTTCACTACATCCTCACAGTGTGACTAACAGAGATTTTTGCCCATGACCAAAACTCAGCTGCATTGTCTAGGCAATACTTTATTGTATCCCAAAGCATCCCTTCTACAGAAAAAACAAAAAACAAAAAACAAAAAAAACAACCTGAGCTGCCTGGTTTTTCCTCTAGAAACTGCTCAGCTGTCCTGCAGGTTTCTATTTGCACTCGGCAGCCTGGGAGGTTGCTAAGCAGCAAGCAATGCTTCTCTGCTCAAAGACCTGCTATGTTTCAGGGCCTTCTTGCTCTAGATTTTCTATTTAATGATAAAGGGACTTAATAAAGCAATATTGGCTGAGCTTTTACTTAAAACCTATTCAATGTCCTTGATATAGTGACCATTTTAGTAACAGCACTTCATTTGTGTTGGGATCATAGTATGTTAGATTTCCAGTGTTATTCAGCAGTTATCATGTCTACATCCCCAGTTTACAGATGAAAAAACTGAAGCTCAGAAATGGGAAGTAAAATTTCTAATTTGTGGGTAAGTAAATTTTTTATATTCCTCAGAACCCACTCTGAGTATAAACTCCACTGTCAGGAAAATCATCAAGGAGAGTGAGTTGCTGAGACCAGATCAACACTGGATAAAGGATCCCCTCAGATCTAACAAAAAAAAAGTCCTTCTAAACAGCCCTTACTTCTTTTCTTGGTCTCACATCAAGAAATGGATAAACATCGGAAATCCAGAAAAATTCACATAATGCATGTACATTTAAGTTCATTTAAAGTCAGAATACATAGGTTCCCTAAAGTCCATCTAAAAATACTGTAGGTTAAGGGACACCTAAGTGGCTCAGTGGTTGAGCACCTGCCTTCTGCCCAGGACGTGGTCCCAGAGTCCTGGGATCCAGTCCCACATCAGGCTCCCTGCATGGAGCCTGTTTCTCTCTCTACCTGTGTCTCTGCCTCTCTCTTTCTGTCTCTCATGAATAAATACAAATCTTTAAAAAACAAATACTGTAGGTTAAACTCCCAATTCTAAATGTTCTGGATGTCAAGAATATTCTCATATATTTTGAACTCGTCATTGCTTTGTCCTTCTTAATATTCATTGAGTACTTACTATGTTCTAGGAGCTTTACCTGTATTTAGATATTCATTCATCTTAAAAACCCTAAAGATTGTTACAATTATACTCTTCATCTTACAGATGAGGGAATTGAAACACAGAGACCTTAAGTAATTTGGTGAAGGTCACAGAGCCAATAAGTGGTAGTATTAGGACCAAGATTCTAACTTACATGGTCTTGCTCCAGAGCTGGAATGTGCTTTTCACCACTGAATAATGTGATTGATCAAGCATTCAAAAGATGCCACTCACTTTTGTTGACTTCTTCAGTTTTCCAAACCTTCTGAAGAAGGTTATCATTATTATTTCCATTTTTTAGATGAAGAAACTGAGATTTATAGAGATGAAGTCCAATGTTGCTAAAGCTATGAAGTTATAGAACTGAGAAATAGACCCAGACCTTCTAACACACAGGGGGCAGCATTACTTTCTTTATAGCAGTACAGTCCAATAGAATTTTCTACATTTGGGACACCTGCGTGGCTCAGGGGTTAAGTGTCTGCCTTCGGCTCAGATTGTGATCCCAGGGTCCAGTGATCAAGTCCCACATCAGGCTCCCTGCATGGAGCCTGCTTCTCCCTCTGTCTGTGTCTCTGCCTCTCTCTGTGTTTGTCTCTCATGAATAAATAAATAAAATCTTTTTTTTAAAAAAAGAATTTTATACATTGATGTAAGTGTCCAGAATGGTAGACACTGCTTACATCTTTATTATAATTGTCCATACTGATATTACAACTGAAAACATAGGAACAAAGGACCTGATTTTGTATGAGAATTAAAGCATGAATTCTTTATTAACGATTGGAACGATTGGAATCGTTAAAATAATGTCCACAGAGCTGTTATCATAAATATCTTTATTCTAAATAAATCAAAGAAAAGACAAAACAAAATTTTAAAAAGTTAGGTAAAAAAAAAAAAAGTCACACCTACTGCTACAATTTCCAAACGTAAGTGAAATAAAGTGATATTCTTTCTTGATTGTATGTACTTTATCCATTTTTTTTCTTGGAATCCTTTTTTATCCCCAAGTCAGACTTCAGACATCCTGGTTGATACTTTCTTTTAGATTCATTGCTTGGGTTTGCTTTCTCAGCATAAATATACTGATTTCATGCTCTTATTTATTAATCTAGTCACATATTAAAGAAATTGAACTGAATGATCAGTTTGACTGGTACAGTAGGTATAGACATGAGGATGTTCTCATGTCATCCATTAAAAAGATATACTTTCAATTTCCACACCTACATTGTAGTAGATAGGCCAGCCCAGTCATAATTAACAAAGCTGGAACAGAAATATGTGTTATGAAATCCAAATTGTATCTTCTTCTCCCCTGCCCTGCTCCTATTAATAGTTAAATTCATGATTCACCATTCTACATGCTTAGGACTGCCTTGTCTCTAGCTCTGGCTTCAGTTTTTATTTTGCGTAACATTCACAGGTCAGCTATCAAGGCAGCTCTTCTTTATGATTACCGTTGAACAGACTTCTGAATATTGGTCATATTATAGATGGAATGTTTGTGTCCCTCACCTTCAACTAAATGTGAAAGCCCTAACCCTCAATGTGCCTGTATTTGTAGGTGGAGCTTCCAGGGAAGTAAAAAAGGTTAAATGAGGTCAAAAGAGTGGGGCCTTGATCTGATAGGATTACTGTCCTTATAAGAAGAGACACCAAGAAAGCATTCTCTCACACGCTCTCTCTCTCTCTCAGCCTCTCTCTCTCTCTCTCTCCCTCTCTCTCTCTCTCTCTCTCTCACACACACACACACACACACACACAAGCTCAGAGGAAAGATAATGTGAGGACAAAGCAGCTGTCTCTGAGCCAGAAAAAGGATCCTTGCCAGAAATAGAACCCTGTTGGCACCTTGATCTTGTACTTTCCAGTCTCCAGAACTGTGAGAAAATAAACTTCTGTTGTCTAAGCCCTACAGTCTGTAGTATTTTGTTATGGCAGCCAGGTAGCATAATATATATCTCTTGCTGACATGGGCAGAAAGTGACTGCCATGAACTCTCAAAGAACAGAGATTAGGGACCAGTCCTTTTCACAAGTTCAGAAAAAGTAGAAAAAAAAATGGACTGATTGTCAACCAAGCCAATGTACAGATAGATGTCGCCCACAACTCTGCATCCTGAGAACAGATGACCAGGAATGGGCACTCAACATACTGCTCACAAAGTTAATAAGCCTCTAGAAAGGGTTCCACGAGGACCAGCACTTGTGGAGGAGTAAGAAGCTCCGAGAAAGATCCATGTCATTGGGGTGGACATGGCACATTCAGAGTGGAAGAGGCCCAATTGTTGATATTTGAATCCAGTTTCAGCCAGGTGCAGGCTACCAATATCCCAAGGAGAAATTAAGGAGAATAAGCAATGCTAATTCAATTCCACACATACTTATTGATACGTACCCTGTACCAGGATAGCTCATAGCTACTGCAATAACATATATATGTACAGAGAGTACTAGTGGATCACAGAAGACAAACAATGATGGTAGTCATGGAGGAAGAAGTTGAGTAAAGAGATGCTCTTGAATGAGGTGATATTAGAATTAAAAATGCAAGGATATGAGAGAGATAGGTAGAAAACAAAGGGAAAAGGACAGGTAGAGATGACAAGGTGAATATAAGTTTGAAAAGGAAAAAGAACATGGCAGACTGGGTGACCTCAGGCAAATTGATATCGCTAAAGAGTAAATCCTAACATGGAGATTGGTGATATTTGTTGCTGGAAATCTATGTAGAAGTCAGATCATGAAGAGATGCATGTATTGTGCTAAGAAAATTGGGCATTATGTTATTGGTAATGGACATCTTTGAAGAGCATTAAGCAGAAGAATTACGTGTTACATGTAAGTGGTCCCAACGGGAGTGTGAAGAAGGGACTGGTTCAAAGATCAATCCAAAAGTTTTTTACCAAACCAGGCAAGAGATAAGGAATGGTAACTAATTAGACTACTAAGACTATTAAGAGACAAGGTAGTAGTTAGCAGTTGGAATAGAGCATAGAGAACAAATTCAAAAACTAGTTACAGAAAGAATGGACAGGATTGCATGTCTGAATGTGGAAGACAAGAAAGAAGACAAAAATAAGGTTGTTAGCTTGAGTGACTACATAGGTTATTGCCTCCAGGGGACACAGAGAATATGGAAGGTGACCACAGATGTAAGTTCAGTTCAGAAATCCTGAATTTTAATTGCCTCTTGCATAGGCAGGAGGTCATATACAGGCAGCCATTGGATACAGAAGTTTAAATTTTATTAGACATATTTGGGCTACAAGATGTAAATATGGAGATCAACAAGGTTTAGGAGAATATTGAAATAGATAAGATTAGTCAGGAAAGGCATGCAAAGAGGAAAGAATTTTCCCAACATTTTAATAGGAATGTGGAGGAGAAAGAGAAGCCTGGCAGGGAGCGGCTACAATATAAGGAACATCTGGGATCTTACAAGCCAGGAGAGTAATTTGAAGAGATTGACAGCATCACTGAAACAAAGATACCAAGTGAATAAATACCAAAAATTCCATTTTAGTTTTGTAATTACTTGGTCACTGATAACCTTAGGACAGTTTCAGTGGAGTGGCTGGATGGCAACCAAAGGCTGAAGAATAAAACGTAAGTGGGAGGTAGGGAAATCAAGACAGGGAATAGAGACTCTTCTTTGGAAAGGTATATATAATTCTACACCAAATATTACAGATCAAGGAGATTAAGAGAGACACGCAACAGCTCAATTAACCAATCTCTTCATGTCCAAAGGGAAAACATCCTATTAAGTTGTAAATAGCCCTTGTATTGGCACTACATGGAAAGGGAGATCAAAAATGAAATAAAAAACATCATGTTTGAACAATGAAAAACAAAGTTCTATTCTGAGTGGTGGATGAGATATAAAGAAATGCCAGATGCAGCCTGTGGTCCCCCAGGCTCACCATAGCACATAGAGATGAGGCTCAAAATAATCAAGAACTAAATGGTCAGAGAGCAGCTGAGAGTCAGATCTTAAAAATGAATAAGGCACCAGTGAATGTTTACTTCTTTGTTCATATGCAACCTAACTATTCTCACTTATTATCTCTTTCAAGGAAGTCACTGAAAGGATGTGACCACCAGTTGACCTGTGAGCTAGACCCCTGGCAATCAGAGGCTCTTTGTTCTTGGCATGTATGATCTGCCCACTGTTTCAGCACTAGAAGCAAGCCTTAAGAGAGTAATGTGTTATTGAGACCATCTGGATTAGATATATGACTCAACCCCACCCATTGAGGCCTCTATATAAACTCTTAAGATTTTGCTGGATGGGTACTGAGATCTACTCATCTTGTGGCCACCAAAGACAAGCCTTGTATGCAAGTTCCTTCGCCTATTAAAACTGCTGTCTACAGATCTGGAATAGCTTGACTCTTTCTTCAGTCTCTTTCTGCCCTCCATATACAGGCGCCAATTCCAGATTTTATGAGAAGAACTCTCCAGGTTTTGAACCAATACCCTTCATTTGAAAACCTGACTCCTGACAACTAAACTCCCAGAACATTCCCTTGCAGCCCCTAAACTACTGGGTAGAGTTAATACCATTGTCCCTGACTCCGGGGGGGGGGGGGGGGGGGGGAGGGGAGAGGCCCTTTGATTGCCCCATCTGAGGCCATTTAGGACTCCTGTAGGACCAGCTCATCACCATTATGGGGAATGTAAAGAACCCCAGAGCAATAGCAGAATATAAAGATCGTATGGCTGCTGACCTGCTCCAGCATTGTGCTCACATTTCACTAGGTCTTGCTTCTGTGATTAAACCCAACCTACCATACTAAATCAAAGAGTACAACCCTGGACCATTTCCTTTGGAATATTGCTTGAATCTTCACATTAGTCCCTGTCAGGAATCTGTTTAATCTAAGTCTAGATTCCTGCCTCGTGCCCACAACAGGATTAGATTTCATCATCCAGAAGTTTTGCCCAGGAGCTGGGGTAGCCATGAATATGCTCTTAGATCCCTTCCTATAGAGAAGACAGCCACAGCAAAAGTTGTCCACAAGCATGGGTATTATGGCCTGGGGGATCTTGAAGCTGACACAAAGTCTTAGTATATCAGTTCAAGTCCTCTTTTGTTTCATGAAGAATGTACATATATATCTTTCTATATAAATCAATAGATCAGTAGTGTGCTTACTTTGCTAATGCTCAGTGTAATCTTTGTCTTTTCTGCAGAGATATCTGTGGCTAAAAAGGTCTTCAGAAGAAGGATCTATACAAAGTGAAAGTACTAGAAAGTTTTAGATTCTATCCATTATTGATTACAATATCATGGAAGGGGGATTTATGCGCCATGGCTATAGGCAAGTCATTTAAGGACTCTTTGGCTTGGTTTCTTTAACTTTAATTGTGGTAACAATACCTGCCTTAGTTACTGTCAATAGGTAACTATTATCATAGGGTTGTTGTAATGTTAAAAGAATGTATTACTTAACTTATTTGTGCCTCAGTTTCTTTACCCAAAAAAACAGGAATAATAAAAGCACCTACCTCATAGAGTTGTGGTAAAAAAAAACAAAACAAAACTACTTGTGTATATAAAATATTGAAATACTTCTCATATGCAAAGGATACTTTTCCAAGGAGATATACAAATGGCCATCACTAGCATGTAAAAATATGCTCGACGTCACAAATGATTAGAAAAAATGCAAATCAAAAATGAGACATTTCTTACCTTCCAGAATGGTTATTATAAAAAAAAAAAAAAAAAAAAAAAGGAAGTGCTGGTGGTTGAAGAGGACATAGAGAAATTATGTGTTTTGGTAGGAATGTAAAATGGTTCACTCACTATAGCAAATAGTATGGAGCTCCCTCAAAATGTTAAAAATAGAATTTCTATATGATCTATCATTCTCACTTTAGGGTATATATTCAAAAGAATTGAAAACAAGATCTCAAAGAGATAGTTGCATAGCTATGTTCATTATAGCATTATTCACAATAAGCAAAAGGTAGAAAAATTTAAATATCCATCAATGGATGGAAACATTTTATATATATATATAAAATTTTGTATATAAAATACATAAAATGTTTATATATATACACACACATAAAATGTTTATATATACACAATACACACACACACACACACACACACACACACATATGCGATGGAGTATTATTCGGCCTTAAAAAAAAAGTCCTGTCATATGCTACAACACGGACGAACCTGGAAGACACTATGCTAAGTGAAACAGGTCAGTTACAGAAGGACAAGTACTGCATGATACCACTTATACAAGGTATCTAAAATAATCAAACAGAAAGTAGAATGGTGTGCAAGAGACCAGGGGTAGGGGCAGTTGGGGAATTTTTGTTGGGTGGGTGTAAAGTTTCAATCATGCAGCATGGTAGTAGAGGTGGGTGGTTTCTGGGCATCTCTTACACAATGTGCATATGGTCCACAATATTGTACTGTACTCAATTCTTGGAAATTGTTGGAAGGGTGAATGCTGTGTTATGTGCTTTTTTTGCGATACTTTAAAAAGTTGAGAGAAGTAAACTCTGTGGCAGAGACTGACACATGATTGTACTTAAATCTCTAAAGCCTAGCCTGAGATTTGACAAAGAGTGAGGTTTAAAACAAATGCTTCTTGAAGGAGGAAAGTCTGAATGAATGCAACAATAACCTGAGACTAAAACTTAAAATGTATTCAGCTCCTGGATATTTGCTGGGGACCCTTGCCTCTCCCAACCTCAGGTTTGGTGTCCATGGTGGTGACTGGACTATTGATTACTGGTCACTAGGGACCATTCTGTGATAGTCAAAAGTGTCATTTTCATATAAAGAGCTATGTGGGAAAGATAGAAAATTCCAGATTCACTGAATGTCCTTTCCCTCCAAGAAACTTTGTCTAAACTGTCCTACTTTCTCTGCTGTTGTTGTCAGCAGTTCTTGCTTCTTCGATCCTTCATTTTTGTTATCTTGGTTTTCTGAAAACTGATGTTTCCCTATGCTGAGATAATTTCTTTTCCTATTACACATTTGAGTTTAATTCTTGAATTATAAAGTGATTCTGAATGTAGGTCACTTCTCTCATGTACTGGAGAAGTCAGAAGGGTCTGAGCAGTCAGAAGCTGAGTCATCCAAAGCTGGCTTTCTCTATTCAGGAAGGTCTTCCCAGCAAGTTTGCCCAGTATCCCTGGACCTAGGGTTCAGAGGGCTGTCTTCTTCTCTGTCCAGGCTAAGGAGGGTAGCAGAAAGCAAAACATAATCATTCGTTCAAAAAAAATGCTAAATATGACCTCAGCATTAGACACTCAAGTACTAGGATAGGTCAAAGAGACAGAAAAAAATCAATAATTAATCCCAGAGGGATAAGCATAGGAGTGTGGATAGGGGCAGCAGGATAACAGAAGTGTTGCCACTATCTTAGCTAAGAATGACCGAGTCTGCTCAGTAAATGCTTTCCGTAAAAGAACTAATCTATAAAAGATGACCAGGAGTTGGCCAGGCTGAAGGGGTGGGGCGTTGGGTGGAGGCTGGGGAAGGAAACAAGTACATTAAAAGGAGAGGCAGCAATCCTCTCATACCATTGTTCTCCAGGAGAACTGCTAAGTCTGGAGAAAAGAGTCTAGGTGGAAAGGTTGCAAGAGATAGAAGGCGAGAGCTTAACACAAAAATAAGACGAAGGAGGTGCTCACATACCTTCTGATAAATTTGAAACTTCTCTTAAAGATTATTGGAAGTGAAGTGGCACAGAGAGACTGGCTCTTCAGAAAGACAACTTAACAAGTGTGTGCAGAGTCGATTAGAGAGAATGAAGTAGAAGTGGGGAAGCTGGTTACACGGCTATTGCTACTCTTCAGGAGAGAGGTTATTAAAGTCTGAACTAGGGAAAAGATTGTGGGAATGAAGACAAAAGATTCAGAAGCCTTTTGTTAAGGAGATGGTAAAAGGATGCATTTAAGATTGTATATTCTTGTTAGACTTCCTGGATTTACTACTTACATGTTTTGTGGAAATATAATCACTATTTTAAAAATAATTTTATCTAATTTTGTAATTATTATTATTCAAGGCATAAAGGGAAAAAATACCTACCTGTAAAATACTACCATCCAAAAATAACACACCACTAACATATTACTGTGTATTTTTTGTACTTTATAGAATTTTTAACAAAATCACCACCATCATACTCCATTCACTTGTTCCACAACCTACTTAAAAGCTAATATTTTTACAGAAATTTCAGAACTACAACTATTTAATGAACCTTAAGCAAGCACTACTTAAGTTGCACTATGTACAACTGACAATTGTTTTTGCCATATGGGTTCAAGTTTCTTTTTAATAGAACAAAACAACAAATACATTCAAAGTCCCACTTATTGTGTGATCCTAAGTACTGCTCCCCATTTGTAGGCAACCATTATCATAAATTCAGTATACGTATTTCCATGTCTCATACAGCTAGAAAGATGTATTTTAACCTTGACTAACATATAACATGCTCTGTGTGTGTATCTTTAATTTTACAAAATGAACTTTGAGAACACAGCATAGCATAATGGCTAAAGCTTGGACTCAAAAGATAGACTGTCATTCAATTGGGGAAGTGTTAAAAATGATGTATAGGAAGAAACAAAGTCACAAACTATTTAGGATTTAAATTCAGTAGGGCTTGACTGTATGTTGAACTGGAGAAGTGAAAAAAAGGTAAGGAATTTGAGATACCTGGCCAACATGCCCATAACATGGGTAACTAGGTGGTTATAATATTGTCAATGAGGTAAAACTTTTGTAGGAAAAGAGCTTAGAGAGCAGAATGCTGTTTTTGGTAGTAATCATTACATTATAGGCATCCAGGCGGCCTATAAATACACAGATATGAGGGTCTTTAGAAACTTTAGGCCAACTTGAAAGCTGTCAGTAGGTAGATGATAGTTAAGTCTCAAGGACTTAGGCAATCACCCAAGACAGTGCATTGTTTGATGGAAGAAACTTCCCAAGATCTAAGGGGAAAAGTGGAGGAAAGAAAACTTACAGAAGGTCAAGGAAGATACAAGGAAGGTGATTGGCAATGTCAACTGGGACAGAATATCCAGAAAAATATTCACAATTTGGAAGCTGAAGGGAAAGTAAAGTTCGAACCCAGTTGCTAAAATAGAAGCCAGATGGTAATGAGTTAGTTACTAAGTGAATGAGACAGAATTGGGACACTGGGTGTAGACAATCTAATTGAGAAAATAATATTTAAGTGCCACTCACAAATTGTGAAGAGACGAAGTGAGCAGCCCAACGTCAAAGTTCAATCTCATAGTCCATACCGGCTTGGTTCAGTGAGCCTCAGTGCCTCACCGTGAGGCTTATGTGGACTTTGTGAACTGATTCCCATAGATGACTTCAATTTCTCATAAAATCTTCATCTTCTGAGCACTAAATATGGAGTGGTTGCCAGGAGGCTTGGAAACTAAGCACCAACCTTACAACCAAGAAGGCTGTACACCCCAACAGACTTGGGGCTGCTTCTAGTTCTGTGACCATCGTGTTTGGTCTGAATGGACAACTGTTCCCACCACAGGGTCTGCTAGGACTGCTCTAGCTTCATGCTCACTCTAGCATCTGGGCTCCTTTCCTGTTCCCGTCATGGACCTTTTCCAAGGGCCAGACCCAGCATTGTTTCCCTGTGGTCCACGCCTGACAGCTTTATGCTCCCCAGAGTCAGGACTTCATAATGCTCACCAAACTTTCCAGGGCTTGCCTGTAACCCCCTGAATGACTCTTGTAGGAAGTAAGACTATAAAATGTACCCTCTGACCTCTGTAATCCTCAAAGCAGCTGGGATCTCTTTTCTGCCTGTATCCCATCTTCCCAACCCTCTACTTTTTATCCATATATTTCTTCATTTCTACCTTGTGGTCTTTCCGAGATCCTCTGCTGGCCCTGACAAATCTTGTGAAGATGGAGGTCCTGTGTGCTCTGGCTCAAACCTATGACATAGCCACTGAGTTCCTATTGTTAAGGTATCCTCTCAATTAGCAGAATTATTTTTTTCTTTATTTTTGTTTTACTAATCACCAAATCCCAAAGACTATGTTTATCTATCGGTAGGGCCCCTATCAATTATTTTAAAGGGTACTTAACAAATGAAGACATGATACACACTATATCTGCTGTCTCATGCTGCAGAATATGGGAGTTATAGAGCTAAGAGAAAAAAGATATGAAAATGTAATATGATAAAGATTAATAAAATATGTAAGATTTTCTAAGAGTAGTCAAAGGCTCACCTGGGTAGCATATTTCCCAATGAGGGATACAAACTATAATCAAAATTCTTGGCTGTAAACAACTTTAAACTGTACAAGAAAACGTTATGTCCTTTTATTTGAGCTTCACAATGAGACTGCCAGATGGAAATCAGGAATTACCATCAAAGGAATTTTACAAATGAGGAAATTGCAATATAAAAAGTTCAACTCAATTGGAAAACTGTACTTGAACCCTTATGGTGTTTCTAAAGCCTGAATGTGATTCCAGTCTGAATAAAGTCCAGACTGCTAACCTGGCATTAAGGTCCTGAACATTTGCCGGCTGCCCCCAAATTCTGTAGCCACGCCCAATTACTTGCTCTGCTTTTTCCAGCTTTTGGAAGCATTATTCTTTATTTCTGCAATGTCCTTCCCTCCTTCCTCCTCAATTAAATATGATAAATATCAACCTTTCTCTGACTCATCAAAATTAGTCATACCCTCTTTTAAGGTTAGGCAGCATTTTTGTGACATCTTCATTAAACCATGATTTTGTTGTTTTGGTTTGTTGTTTTGCTGTTTTTTGTTTTCCTTTGCTTTGCTTTTGCCTTTTTATATGTACAGTTGCCACATACGTCCTTTTTCTCCTCAAAGGAACTTCGTACAGGACTTGGCTAAGAGATGAGTGCAGAGCAATATTTGTTGAATGAATTAATGTTTAAAGACAAGTCATGAGTGAAAGTGAAAGTCGTGAGTGAAAGTCCTTCATGAACACTTGTACCTGAAACTCTGGGGGAAAGCAGGTTGATTTCAGACACTATATCTACACTTGGTGATCCTTCATGCTCTTTTCCCTTTCTAGCTGTCTCAAATGACGCAGCCCTCCACATAACATTGGGAGCCTGTTCTAGATGGTGGAGCTGTAAGAAGGAAGGAAGCTGGATTCCTGAATCATTACTTGGAGGAGAACCACCAAATAAGCAACATCTCCATTATACCCTTGTGTGAACAAGAAATTTTATGGTGTTCAGTCACTAAAATTTGGGAGGTTATCTGTCATTGCCACTAAATTACTTTAACTTAGCCCAATAATAACACGGTACTACTCATACACATTAAAAACAAATGCACAAAACAGTACACATTTTATAAAACACATACAAACAAACAAAAAAATAGATGTGTACTAAATAGAATAGTTTCCTAGGAGGAAAGATGAGGGCATGAAAGTAGATGTGGAGCTGCAGAGGCCAGCAGTGATGAGGCATGCTGTAAGGTACAAGCTGAGGAGTATAGCTCTGCTCCTAAGCTCCAAAGAAAGGGAAAATATTGTAATTATGCAAGAAAGCTAATGGAGTTTGAAACTTGTTTACTTGAGCAACTGCCCAATGGTAGTAAAGGAACCAGACTCATGAGGTGGGGCTAGAGGGAGCATTGCTGAGATGTTCTCTCTCAGACTACATGATGGTGAGGAATAGTGGTGCCCTTGGGGACTGAGGTGGGCTGGGCGGTCAAGGACCAGAGGCCCAGATCACAGCTAGGACCACTAGTAAAAGGTAATGATTCTGAGATGCCAGGAAGCAGAGTCTTAATCTTAGCTATCATAAATTTGTGGTGCAGTTTTGGGAAATTTGCTGTATGATCAATACTTCAGTTTTCTAAGCCATAACATAAGTGTAACTACTACTTTATTCTGGTAGAATGCATGACACAGCATAAATGAATCTAAAGTATTCTTGTTCAAGTATGAGTACCTCGTAGTGGGTGTATATCTGTATATGAGGACAGAAAGCAGCCTACAAGTCCACATGGATATGAGGTGCTTAGCAGCTGCAAGAATCTGTCCACCTACTGATTTATTTATCTCACCCATGCAACATCTGTTTCTGGAAAGCAAATCTAATGTCCCTCTGCAGAGCTAAGCCTAGTGGAGAGCCTCAAAGAAGTGTGGTCTAAATTGTTCATGATGTTTCTGCTATAGATTATCTAGTAGACCTGGTGCCTAGGTGACCACAGATATAAGAGACTAAGAACATTCAGCGAATGAAAGCAAGCCCAGGACTGACATTTTCAGAACAAGAAGAACTGGCCTGGAGAATGTTCTATTAATAGACTCTCTGGGGCCGGTTACCTAAGGAGATAATATCTCTAATTCATGGCTTCTAAATATGAGGTCCTTGGATCACTAAAATCCTTGAAATGGTAGGCAAAATTGTGTGTATGTGTATTTATGTGCATTTTTTCTGGGGAGAAAGTGACTTTCCTCAGATTTTAAAAAACAATTACCAAATTCAAAAAGCCCTAGAATACTGGAATTTAGCTTCTAGTTTAGCAATTTATGCATGTATTTTGTATGCCAAACACCAAGTGGGAAAAACAAGTCCTCTTGAATCAAGGGCAATACTGGGCAGGAAAAGATGTCAAGGTCAGACTGGAAGAGTAATGAAGTTAACCTCTGAGTGGCATTTATCATCCTGGATTTGTCTACAAGACTACTTTTCTGTTTAAGGAATGTATTGCTGCCCTGACCCTTCTTTGGCCTTCTTGGAGAAAAACATTATTTTAAATCTGGAAATCATTGCATTGAATACTAAGTCCCTCCTTTTGTCCTTCAAAAACTTGTGGCCAAAATCTACATCTATGAGCCCAGCTAAGAGGCCCCTCTGGAATGATGGTCACCATCCATGTAGAATTTTAGGCTTGACGATCAGTTCACTCATTTCTGCCTTAATTCATTTACTTACTGAGGAACAGGTTGAGATTGGGATTTAGATGAGGGTCAGAAATAAGGATAGGTACCATGTTAGGTTGTGGATGATATTAAAATTTATGAGAGGTGATAATCCTCAGAAAGATGGATTATGTTTAAGAATGGGGTAAGTTTCAGTGTTAGGAGTTTCAGTATTAAGTGTCATTAGGGATGTGTGGGTCTGTTGCAATACACTACTCCCTAATATATAAAAATGGAAGTTTATTAGTCAATTTAGGTCAAGAAATAAGATGTGTTTGCCCAAATGTCTTGGATGTTATATCATCATCCCAGTTAAATAGACAGCTACCCCATCTGAGGTAGAAGGGTTAGGCAACATTAATACACAGATGCTGAATGACATAAAACAATTGGCCTTATTTTGAGGAGTACATTACAAGCAAGGGAGATGATAGACTGGAGGAGGCCAGGCAGTTAGAAAGAGGCTCTGTCACAAAGTCTTCAATAGTCTGAAGATCTTTATCTTGATGGTGATGGCAATGCAGTTTACCAGAAGGGGTTCCCCATCTTCCACCTCAGAGTCTGCAACCCCTTGGAAATCAAAATGTGTGATATGGAAGCCACTGAGCTCTAATGGTCCCAGATACCTGAGGACATTTGGCAGCATCACAGAGACCCAGTGGCCTCTGAGCTTTCTGTCAGCCCCACAATTGCCTTCGGGAGCTCCCGACTGCCAGTAGACAAGTGCCCCGCTGATTCTGTCTCGTGAGCTTCTGTAACACCACACCTTCAGAGGCAGCTCCTTTCCTATGTCCCTTTCCACACTGTGGGACCACAGGAATCCCCCTCCCCAGGATTCTGCTGATAAGCTAACCAAATCCAATTCCCATATTTGTTCCTTGTAGGATTCCAAGAGGATGATAGTCACACAAAGCCCTATAAATAAAGTTGCCTTCTTTCTGTTTCCTTCAAAGATTTTACTTAATGAAATCACTTCTAAAAGCACCTGAATCTACCTGAATTAAGCAGTTGTGCTCAATGGAGCTAAAAGAACCAGGCCCGGGATCCCTGGGCGGCTCAGCAGTTTAGCATCTGCCTTCGGCCCAGGGCATGATCCTGGGGTTCCGAGATCGAGTTTCGCGTCAGGCTCCCTGCATGGAGCCTGCTTCTCCCTCTGCCTCTCTCTCTCTCTCTCTGTCTCTCATGAATAAATAAATAAATAAATAAATAAATAAATAAATAAATAAATATTTTTAATAATAAAAAAAAAAGAACCAGGCCCACAAGAGGAATATGAGTGTAGAGGGAAACTATGTCAGTACCAAAGGACTATCTCCTTTGGAGGGTAGAGCAGCAAAGTCTCATGGAGCAACTGCAGCTGTATTGGGCCAAAGGGTGCAGGAGGAGAAAACAAACACCTGTTAGGAAGTATGGAGCAATACGGAGGGTGACCATGAGGTATTTGTACACTATATTTCTGCTCCATTTATTCAACAAATAGACAATATATGGATTTATAGATTAAAAACTAGGTCAGGATCAGTAAACAAAATAGGCAAAGTCCCTGCTTTCACAGAACTCCAGATTGCCTTACTAGCAAAGGCAAGTATTTGAGGAGCTACCTAGAGGAATAATTGGTTCTTCAAGTGTTCCGATGCTCAAAAATGATGCTTCTGTAAGGAAAAAAATTGCCTGAAAATTGTTCACGGATGACGGTCCCCTTTGAGCCAATTACTAAGTGATGAGTATCTTCCTTTGTGCTTCTAGATCTACTCTCCACACTTCTCTACCCTGCTCTCTTCTGTGAGAGCTTAACCTGTGTAGATTCAATAATGTGTACCTGCACCTACCGGTTTCCAATTGGCTTAAGCTGATGAGAAACGAGATAGGAGACAAGGTAGAGCATTATCAGGATGTGACTACCCTGACCTTTTCCTTTCAAATTTGTCTCAAGCTGGCGTTCCTTAAATCATGATGGGGAAGGGGGAGAGAGGGAGCCCTTTGTTCCTCTCAAGGAACTTCTTTTCATGACTCTGTCCTTCCAGGTCCCAGGACCACATTTCCTGTTTCCTCTTCAGGCCTAAGGATTGAAGCAGAGCCTCTACTCCTTACCAATGGTTTCTGGACTACTGTGGTTCTCCTACTAGACCTTGCCTATTTTTTTAAATAGTTCCTTTGTATAGTAGGCTGAATAATGCCTACCTAAGATATCCCTGAAACCTGTAAGTATTATAAGGAAAAGGTGCCTGCAAATGTGATTAAGAGAAGGATCTTGAGATGGAAAGATTATCCTGGATTATCCAGATGGGCCTCCATGCTTTCAAACATGTCCTTATAACAGACAGAATAAAAGTAGGCAATGTGACCATGAAGAGTGATACAGCCACAAGCCAAGGAATGCCAGCAGCCACCTTTGAAAAGGCAAGGAATAAATTCTCCCCTAAAGCTCCCAGAAAGTAGTTTTGCCAACACCCTGATTTCAGTCTAAAGATACTGAATTGGACTTCTGACCTTGAAAACTATGAGAACAAACTCCTCTTGTTTCAAAGCACCACGTTTGTGGTAATTTGTTACAATAGTCACTGCAATACAATACACTTTGTTAATAAATTCTTTTAAATGTTCCTGATTATCCCAATGAGGTATTATCCTGTTAATATTTGAGGGGCTACCTAGAGGAATAATTGATGCAGAGTTCTTATCATGATGCAGAGTTCTTATCATGATGGTTTGTAGAATACAAAGCCCAATAAGATGTATAAAATTGTAGGCATACCTAGAAGAATCTTCTGCTAAAAAGAAGCTCCCTGGTTTTCATCAGACTCTCAAAACAATCTGTGACTCAATAGGTTAGAAATCAAATTATTAAGCCAAATGTTAGCAGTTACCCATTGTACCATTGGAAAAGAACCAGAGCCCTAGGATATTGATAAGACATGGCCCACAGGGTCAGGCTGTAAGAACAAGTTGGCTTTTTAATGACATTTATCACCCCTGGATTGTATGCAAGGCCACTCTTGTGTTTCAGAATTCTTTATTACTCTGACCTTCACAAGATGTCCTGTTTCAAGGAAACAATCTCTTAGACTCTAGAATATATTTTGTTTAAAGTTCAACCCATGGCTTTCCTGCAAAATTTGAGCCAAACTTAATGCATCTAAGCAGGCCAAAAGGAGCATCACAGTTATACAAAGCTACATACTCACCTCTAAAACAATTGGAGTATCTTTTCTATAAGTGTTCACACCTTTATTTATCTATTTAGTCTCCTTAGACAAATGAAGGCAAAAACAAATAAGATACAGTCTTTGTTACAAAACTGTCAGTCACTCAATAAAATAAATGGGCTCTAAAATAGTAATTCAAAGCAGACAGTAATAATCTTTGTTATGGAATCCAGGAGTGGGAACATTGCCAAAGGGAGATGCCAAAGCAGCATCTCAGAGCATAAAGAGTTTGCCAGGCTGTAGGAGCATATCAGGCCAGTTGCAGGAGAAATATCCCAAACTTAAGCTGTCACCTTCGGTTTTGTTTTGACCAAGTCATATAAGTCTGTTTGTCTGGGTTTTTTCTAAGTTTTAGGTCATGAAATCACTAGTGTGTAATGTATGATATACCATCATGTGTTTATTTACATATTGATGGACTTTGGGATTGTTTCCATTTTTTTGTCTCATACTAATAAAGCTGTTCTGAATAGTCACATACAAGTCTTTGATGAACAAGTATATGAATTTCTCTTGGGAGTGGAATGGTTTAGTAAATGCTTGACTTTCTGAGAAATTGCTAGCCTGTTTTCCAGGGTGGTGGTGTCATTTTATATGTATGAGAGTTCCAGCTGTTCCACATCCTCTTCAACACTTGCAATAGTCAATGTTTCTAATTTTAGATATTTTAATCATGTGTAGTAGATTTTCTCAAGGTTTTAATTTGCATTTCCCAAATGACTATATTTGTTGAGCATTTTAAATGCTTATTTTATATATATCATAGAATTTATATACATATATGCATACACACCATAGAATATATATGTTATGTATACCACATTTATCATATATATATTCTATTGGAAAGTGTTCAAATCTTTTTTCTCTTTGTTTATCTATCAAATCATTTGTTCTTTGTTTTGTTTTTTGTTGTTGTTGTTTGTTTTACATTTTATTTATTCACGCGAGACAGAGAGCTAGAGAGAGAGAGAGAGAGAGGAGGGAAAGAGAAGCAGGCTCCACACAGGGAGCCTAATGCGGGACCCAATCCCAGGACTCCAGGGTCACACCCTGAGCCAAAGGCAGGCACCAAACTGCTGAGCCACCCAGGGATCCCCGAAATCTTCTGTTTATCGGAATGTTTTTCCTATATTAATGAGCAGTTAAGTGTTCTTTGCATATTCTAGATATAAGTCTGTGTTCTATATATACTTTACAAATATTTTTCCACTGTGCAGTTTGCCTTTTTACATTCTTTACAGTGTATATTTAAAAGAAAAGTTTCAAATGTTGATGAAATCTAGTTTTTGTGTGTGTGTATTCTGTTGAAGTGAGTAGGAATGAGGCAGGATAGATAATCCATTCATCGATTCAGGAAAGAAGAGGGTGAAAGTGAAAGTAGTTATGTACTGTGGCAAGTAGGTATAGGAGGAGAAAATAAAAGGCCATGAGTATAGCTCAAATTGTTTCTGTGTAACAGGATTTTAAATTATGCCACTATATGGAATGTGGGATAAAATTATAGACATGGCAAGAATAATAATAACTGATATTTTGATATATTTTCATACATTTGTTTATATACATATATATAATCTCCCTTGAAATTATTCTTCTGAGAAAATTGATCACTTGCAATAAATTATCTCTTTATAAGTGGACAAGAGAAATTGTGATGAAAAGTACAAGTTGAGGAATCAGATAAATCTAGGTTAAAATCCTAGCCCTGCCAAGGCCTTGAGAATTTTACTTAATACCTCCTTGATTATAAAATGATGAACTGAGCAATTGAAATGGAGGCTATAAAAAGCGGCTTCTTAGATGTTTTTTTAAATTAGTGTCTATGGATGAAGACTTCCCAATCAAAATTTTAAAAAAACACGTTTTTTATAAAACTAAAGAAATTCTAAAAATTATATAAAATTGCAACAGACTAGAAAAGCCAAAACAACCTTAAACAATAATTTGATGCAGTTACACTGATTGTAAGACAAACTTACAGAAATTAAGTCAGTGTTTTATTTGAATATAAAGAGACAAGTAAATCAATGGAACAGAATCGTGTCCAGAAATAGACTAACATAGAGTCAGCTAATTGTTTTTGATAACACAATTTAATGGTACTGGAACAACTAGATAAACAAATGAAGAGAAAAATGAATTTCTACCACAATTTCAAATAATGAAGTTAATAATTTAATAATTTGTGATGGAGTGTAGATATAAATGTAGAAGTTAAAACTATAAAGCCTTTAGAACTATGTCATCCAACATGATGCTACTAACCACATGTGCCATGCAAAATCTAATTTAAATTGATCAAAATAAAATTTAAGTTAAAATTTGATTTCTCAGTCACACACTAGTCATATATCAAATGCTTAGCTATCAAATGGATAGCTAAAGGCTACAATATTAGGACAAATAGAAATTCTATTGGAGTTAATATTCTGGAAAACAACATGAGAGAATGTCTTCAGAAGTTGGGGGACAGCAAAGATTGCTTAAGTAGCACACAGAAATCAGCAACCAAATTTAAAAATCAATAAATTGGACTTTCTCAAAACTAAAAAATCTGATCAAAAGACATTGTCAAGGAAATGAATAGAGGAAGCACAGACTGAAAGAACACAGACTGAAAGAACTTACCTATCTGAAGAAGGGCTCTGTGTGCAGAATATATAAAGAACTCCTATAATGCTATAAAAATAGGCAAGCAAACCAAAAAAAATTGAGAAAAGACTGAGACAACTAATAAAGGAAAACATACAAAAGACAAATAAGCATACAAAAAAGTGTTCAATACTATTAGTCATCAGAAAAATCCAAATGAAAAGCACAAAGACATCACTGGACACTCATTACTGTGGCAAATTTAAAAAGAATGACATGTCATATTGATGAGGGTATGAAGCATTCAGAACTCTTAAATATTGCTGTTGATAGTCTAAAATGATAGAATCATTTTGGAAAACTCACAAAACTTATTTTGGCGGTATCTTATAAAGTTAAACATATATGTTTATGCTATGAAACTGCTATGGCAGGACTCCTGGGTGGTTCAGCGGTTGAGCATCTGCCTTCAGCTCAGGGAGTGATCCGGAGTTCTGGGATCAAGTCCCTCATTCGGCTCCCTGCAAGGAGCCTGCTTGCTTCTCCCTCTGCTTACGTCTTTGCCTTCTCTCTGTGTCTCTCATGAATAAATAAATAAAATCTTAAAAAAAAAACAACAAACCTGCTATGGCCTGACAATGTCACTTGAATGAAAGAAGAAACAAAAGCACATTCCCACACAAATATTGGAACATAAATGCTTCCCAGCAACTTGATTATTGTTAGTCCCAAATTTTAAACAACCCAAATGGGGGTGCCTGGGTGGCTCAGTCAGTTGGGTGTCTACCTTCAGCTCAGGTCATGATCTTAGGGTCCTGGGATGGAGCCTGCATTAGGCTACCTGATCGATGGAGAGCCTGCTTCTCCCTCTCCCTCTGCTGCTCCCCTTGCTTATGCGTTCTCTCTCTCTCTCTTTCTGTCAAATGAATAAATAAAATCTTAAAAAAAACAGCTCTAACGTCCTTCAACAGAAGAATAAATAATCAAATTTTCATATATCCATACAATGAAATGCTATTCAGCAGCTAAGTATACACAGAAAAACACAGATGAATCTCAAATTTTCTGCTGAGATAAAGAAGCCATATCTAAAGAATAAACTCTGTATGATTTTATTTCTTTGAAATTCTAGAACAGGCAAAACTGGAAGAGGAATACTTACTGGAAAGGGGCACAAGTGAATTTTCTAGAACAATAGAAATGTTCTATATTTTGTTTGAAGTGATGTGTTCATGAGTAGATGCATTTATCAGAAATCACTGAACTACATTTATCACATGTGCATTTCACTGTATGTAAATTATCTCTTGATTAAAAAGAAAATAAGGATACTCCTAGAGGGATAAAAAAATGTTCATGTGTGTAAAGGTATATTTTAGATGTGACTTTCCTCTCAATATCCGCAGTGACTGCAGATCTAGATGCACGTGCCCCCTGCACACCCATACCCAAGTGCCCTCATAAGACATTCATTACATAATGCTCCATTATCAAGTTTCATGGCAGAAATAGAGACCTTGTCTTATGGTCTCCAAAGCCTCAAGCTCACAGACCTCAGCCTGTTCATGCTTCTGCCTTTGGTTTATTGAACATATGTCATCAGAAGTCTGATAAACTCAAAATGTTCTAGACAACTAGAATTTTTCTTATTCTAGCAGTAGCCAATTCAACTATTAGTCATTTCAGAGATCAAAAATCTGCTCTCTCATTCCAGGCTTGTAAACCTGAGCCCAGACCTCTGCAGACATCGTAAAGCCTGCTGTCAATCGATTTTTTTCTTTTATATTCTATAAACCAACAATAAATAAATAATAATGCTCAAACATCCATTTTGCATTTGCTTTATTTATGTATTTAGGCACATCTTTTGGTTTTCAAGTGACCTGAATATGCTCAAACATATACAGACATCAAGTATGTTGCCATGGTAACTGAATGCAGCTACACGTTGAGATTTACAGACAGGTAATTTAAGAAACTCTGGGGCAAGGGATGAGTGCTTGATGGTGCCCTAAACATCCATGCCAGACTTAGAATTAAGAGTCCTTAAAAGCAACTCACAAACGAGGGTTCAGTGACCCCCTGATTCCAAAGAAGGGCCCAATCCTGTGTACCATTGAGAGGCCCAGTTTAGAAATTACTGATATTGCTACTTTTCCTAAACAACAAAAACAGATCCATGGCAAATCATTAACAAGTGGTTTTCTGACCTCTTTATAAACACAACTTCTGCCCTAAAGCTCAGCCTCAAAAAACAAAAATAATAGTTGCAAAATGTAACTCCTGCAGGAGACCTAAGGATTGGGAGGTTTGATCTTCAGTTGGTATCTCTTCTGCAGATCAGCAAAACTGAGAGAAATATGAATTTTATCTTCTTTACCTTCCAACTTATTAGCACAGCCATTTTCATAATGTTAGTTTAGAATATTCCCATTGTTCAAATCAAAATTCTTTATAATAGCACAGTTCCTCATATTCTGTAAAATGTTTCCTATAAGTTGTCTGATTTTTGGACAAAAATGTGTTCTATTTCAGGACACCTCAGTGACTCAGCCAGTTAAGCATCTGCCTTCGGCTCAGATCATGATCCTGGAGTCCCGAGATCAAGCCCACATTGGCATAGAGTCTGCTTCTCCCTTTGCCCCTCACTCTGCTCATGCTCTCTCACTCTCAAATAAATAAATAGAATCTTTTAAAAAATGTTCAATTGCAAAGTATTCCATTAAAACCCTGATTCTACAGAAAATTTAATACCTTCTACAAGTAAATTCATGATTACATAATATACAAGAAAGAACACAAGATTTAGAGTCAGAAGAACTCGTCTTGAATCTTGAGTTTCTGTGTAGTATCGAACAAGACATTTAATTTCTCTAAATCTAAATTTCTTTCTTAAAAAAAAAATAAATAAATAAATAAATAAATAAATAAATTTCTTTCTTTGTAAAGTGGTGATGATAATCATGCCTAGCTCCCAAATTTACTGATTAGATTCACATGATAATGCACATAAAAGCATTTTAAAATCATAAAATAATAATTATAATGTTTGATATTTTGAAGATGAAAATTAGCACTTCCCACCATTTCCTCCCTGACAATGGAAAGTCAGTTTAGATAACATAATAGTAATATGGAATTATAACAATAAAGATCACAATTCAGTGATAAAAGAAGGTTGCACAGTTAACACAGCTCCTATAGTAATAATGGTTATCCTTATTGAATGCCAATCAAATGCCAAGAAGTCTACACTCTATCACTCAATCTTACTAACAGCACTATGAAATAGATCTTAGCTCTGTTCTAGAGATATTAAAACTAGGTGTTGTGAGCATATTGTTTTTATCCACCAGCATCACATCCTTGAAGGAACCACTCATCCCCATTCCATGATGTCCTAGAGAAGCTTTCTAGCACATCTTCCTAGCTTCCCTGGCCATAGGAGTAGAAATATGCAAACTAGACCAATAAGTCATCTCTGTGGATATCTATATGAACTTTGGGAGGAAATCTCCCTTTCTAAGTTGCTAAGAGGACGAGAGTCTGAAGCTCTCATCTGGCAGCCATTTTGCCTACTGTGTGTCATGAACCTCCATGCAGAATAAAGTTGAGCAATACTGAGTGAGATGAAGCCCTAGTAACATCTTTATAGCCTGATCTAATCAAACATATGCATGGATGGAAATTTCTCTTGGACTCACATTATAATAGCAATGAATCCCTTTTTGGTTAAGCTTATTTGAATTATTGTGAAAGGGTCCTGGAAGGAAATAGAATTTCCTGTGACATAGTAACGTTTTCATGTCTGAAGCTCTGCACAGTTCATGAAATCACCATTGAACTTTGCTATCGAATACTTTACTAGCCATGGTGATGTTCTATCATTCTGGCTTCATTTTCAAGATGACATTGTGAGTCTGCTGACTCACAATGACTTTAGCTAACACCAACTCGTCCTACCTCTCTTCACCACATCAAGGAAGCAACACTGTATCATTCAATTCCACATTTCTTTCCGGGTGAACTAAGTCCCCAAATAGTTTGGTATTGTTTGGGGACAAAAAGAGGAATCTAAATGCGATATGGGCAGAAGAAACCTTTAAAAAGCACAGTGAACATCAGAATAAAATGGGAAATATAATTATAGAAGGCTCAAACTAAAAGCTGTGCTATGAAAATGCATTTGAGTTTAAGATTACTAATGTAGAGCTTTGAAGTAAAGGATGCCATTTTTGAGCTGATGTATTACAATGTAGACTTAGAGGCAGGTCTAGGCTCTATGTCTTCACAGAAACAAAGTATGGCCACAGTGACTCTTTTAATTCATACAACAGATGGTTATTGAGCCCATATTATGAGCTAGGCGCTGATTTTCCCACCTGTGTACTAATCAGCCTCATCCTACAGAAGATTACTCTTATATGAGAGCTATAAAAAAATGGGGTCACTTTAGAAAGAAGGTTGCTGATAAAATATTGAAGTTCGAGGATGTAATGATTTCAAATGACTCTAAAATATTTCTCAAATTTGAGACAAGACATATTTCATGAATTTTACAAGCAATTCTTACAATAGGCCATGATTTGTCCTTATGCTACAAAATGCACTTAGAAAGAATAGAAATAGAAATCCCACTGGAAAACCAGATTATACAAATGTGGGCAGCTTCAGGAGTTCTAGAAAAGACTTCCTGAAAAAAAAGTAGTAGATATTTAAAGAGATTACAGTTTAGGCCAATCTGAGTGATTGAGGGCAGAATCAATGAATAAACTTCAGAGAATGAGCAGAACTTGGTCTTGGTAGGGGGAGGGGACGAAAGCAATAATTATTAATACGTGTAAGGTTGCTCTAGTTCAAAAGAAATTTTGATCCTCAGATCTACTTAGCCTTATTTTACAGAAAAGAAAATTTGTATTAAGATATATTGAAATTTTTTCAATTGTTTAATAAAATGTTTCCTTCAATGTTTACCAGCTCTAACATGGGTTAAGAGTCACTGAACTACAGAAGGCTGGGTTTCAAACATCAAACATTTTGTATCCTATTTTTATTCACACATTTTTTGCCCTAATTTCTAAGTATAGTTGAGAAATTTACCTTAATTATCTCTGTTCTCCTATCTGTTATTGTCAGCCCCACGCTACTTTGCAGTGTGAAATTGATAATGAGAAGAAAGCTGATAAAATATGTGGGAACAGAGGATGAAATCAAACTCAAGATGTTTAACTATTTTTTGCAAGTAAAAGAATATAAATTTTTAGGGAGTTTGGATTTGTTTTAAATTAAGATTTTTTTAATTAATTTCTATTCATGCTAAAACCAAAAGATAGAACCAAATCAAGGTAACAAAGTCAAAGTTGAATGAACACTGTTGTAATTCTATGAGAGTCAATAAATAAGATGTCTTTCTGCCCCTACTTGGTATGCCAGGACAGATTGTACCTAGAATGGCCTAGAGAGGTGTGCTCTTTTGTACAAATTTGAAACAAAATCTTCTAGACTACTTAACCCAAAAACAGGCATCATCTTTACACCAAGTTTATGATTTTTTGCTGAACACAATTTTTGCAGCTTTTGCTTAAATCTGGACCTTAGGCACTGATGAAGGCAAGGGCTGGATTCTGTCTCTGGTGTACACAATAAAAACATCTCTTAGAAGAGGAAAGACAATTAATGTAAATTTATTCTGAGGTCCTCCAATCCGTCACAGTAAACAATCCAAATATGTGCATGCTAGGATCATTTTTTTTTACTATTGACATATCTTTCCAAGTATATTGCCCTACTTGACCTTCAAACTTTCCCACACCCCATATCCTCTCAGGCACTTAGGCAACTTCTGCATGATTGGTCTTAGTTCATCGGCTGCTAAAACAAAATGCCACAGACGGAGAGGCTTATAAACAACAGAAATCTGTTTCTCACAGCTCTGAAGGCCAGGAAGCTCAAGATCAAGGCACCAGAAGATTCAGTGTCCAGGGAGAGCCTGCTTCCTGGTTCACAGATGGCCACCTTTTCACCATAGCCTCATGTGGTAGAAGGGGGCAAGGGAGATCTCTGGGCTCTCTTTCATAAGGGCACAAATCCCATTCAAGGGAACTCCACCTTCATGACCTAATCATTAATCATCTCCCTAAGGCTCCTCTTCCTAACACTGTCACACTGGGGTTTACAATTTCAATATATGCATGGGTTGGGGGCAGGACACATGCATATAGTCCATTGTAGTGATTGTCCCAGAATAGAAACGTCAAGGCAAAAGGTCAGAATGAGTCAGCAGACATTTTGGCTTTGATTTCCGAAAAGAAAATGGAAAGAACTTGGGAGTGAGGCCAAACTTTTGAAAGACTGAGGATTAGAGAGATTGAGACTTACCTTTGAGTCTCCACAATGTTCTCCTAGGCTGCAGAGGGAATTAAGGGCAAGCAACGGGAAGAGAGTTGATGAAAATGAACACATTGGAGAAATTAGAGGATGGAGTAATTGCTAAACTAGAAAGCTACTCAGAAAGGCATATCCAAGCAAGCAGAAGCTGTGCGGGACAAGGTAATCACCATATCCGTGCTTTCAGTTGCTACTCTGGTGAGTGAAAATAACAGGTAAACTGACCTTCTCATTGGTTTGCTGATGGGACTTCCTTCTGGCAATAGCTAGTAGCTCTTTAGAACATCACCTGCAGGAAGGAGATCACCTCCAATGTCCTGAGAATTTGCTCAGTTCCCATCTACCTTACTCCATATGGACCAAATGCTAAATGTACGCTTTGCAATATACCAGAACAGGGTAGGTCAGAGGGAAGGAAGGAGAGTAGGTCCCAGACTCAGAGGAACCTGGTGAGGGGAAGGCTATGTTTCTCACAGCCTTCAGAGCTGTGAGAAACAGATTTCTGTTGTTTATAAGACTCTCAGTCTATGGCATTTTGTTTTAGCAGCCGATGAACTAAGACAAGTCGTGCAGAAGTTGCCTAAGTGCCTAAGGCTATACCATGAGATACTCATCTGGTAGGAACAAGGTCTAGAAAGAGTAAGTTCCCTTCTCCCCAAACTAGGAACTCCACCAAAACTACTCCTCCTCTCCAGTTACTCCCAGTCCTCCTTTCCCCTCTGCCCTTGCTTACCTGTGCCAAGAAAAAAATGTTATGACAGCAAATGCTTTATAGTATACAAAAGGCTCTCTTCATTTATCATCACAATTCTATGAGATAGGTCAATTCCCATTGTTTCTCCAATTTGCAGTCAAGTGAAACTAAGACCTTGAGAGGTCATGTCATTTACTCAAGAGCACACAGGCCCTAGAACTTGATAGAACTAGGACTCACCTGATCTCAGTGTGTCCATTCTCTGTGGTTGCATTGTTCTTTCATTACTGCCTTCGCTCCAGGGAAAAGCAGTCTGTCGCTATGGTTTAAGGGACACTGAAAGGCCTTCTCTCCCAAATGTTTCTTCGCAGACCTTCAGTCTCAGAATTCCCAACCTTGGAGACATACCTCTAAATATAGGCAAAGTCTCCAGGAGCCTCCTTGGTAAAATGAGACGATGCATTAACCCATTCATTCAACCCAGACTCCTTTACCTGAAATTTCTGTGGGACAGAGTGCTGCTTAATGAAAGCCACTAGGCAATGGGACCAGTATGGAGTAGATGCTCAATAAATATTGTGGAATGTTTTTGTAGTTAAAAAAATCAGAAATTTTTTAATCCCACAAGATAATCTCTATGCTTTCCCCAAAAATATACACACAACACAACCATGGATAATATACCTTCTTATAACTCTATAGGAAAATAGAAGCTCGGGAAAAAATAGATCTCAACAAATCCAACTGTACTCCAAGGATCAAGCACCTGAAATCAGAATCCTAAAGGAAAATCGTTAGTTTTCCTTAACTCTGCAATCCATTGTATAATACTAAAAATTGTTTTCACTGAAATTATCAAATTTATCAGGTCCCCTAGCTCTGTGGCATATAAGCCTAAAGAATAATGCACCCTGGGAATATGTAAAAACCTAGATGAATATTGAATGAACAGCAAAGGATAAACAGGACTTTCTGCTCTGCTCTCACTGAAGATAAACAAAAACAGTAAAGCCAAGAAGTGAGCATGAATCAAACCAATGAACGTATGCATCGGTTACTGCAATACCAACAGGGCTTTTAAAATGTCAAAAGAAATGTATACTTTAATAAAAATACATAAAAAGTGTGCTGAAAAATTAATGTAACACACTATGTGCAAATAAGCCACTACATGAATAGAAAGTTGAGATTAACTTCAGGCATCAGTGAGCTTGAGGTGATAAATCACTAATGACAATCTCTCTCCCCTTTCAGATATGATTAGAGGTGTTTTAGGGATAGTTGATACAAAATGGCGGTTGAAAATTGTAATGAACACAAGTCAGATATGTATGCAGAGAAAATGTTTTGTTGTTTGTTTATGGTTTTCCACATGAGCCCCCATCCCCTAGCTAGGGGAAAATTTTAAAATATATCTCTAATCCATTTCAAGCCTGATCTAATTTGATTATTTTCATAGTCTCAGAAGGCAATAGTCTCCCCAGGAATGGGAGGAAATCTCAGTTCTCAGATCTCCTCTGCTCTCCCTTGCTTAGCTCTGAAAGAAGGCAGCTGGATGTATGGGAGGGGTAAAATGGAGAAACATGGAGGTCCTGAGCACAGTGCTCTGGTCTCCTAGATGATGTTTCCTTGTCCATGTGGCTGCTGTCTGTCTTGTCATTCATGGCTAGAGTCTGTAAACTGGTCCTGTTCTCCCAATTTAGTTATAGCCAGTTGACCCTATGGCCAATCCTGTCTCACTTTGGCACCTGCTGTATCCAAACCCTGAGGTTCCTGGCCAGTGTCTGCTGTTAAGACTCCCCTGTGCCTCAGTAGACTCCAGGCCTACTCCAAGGATCAGAGACCAATCACCTTGGGAAGCCCAGGAAAGCTCCAGCTCCCCAAGAACACTGCAAGAATGGGGGAATGACAATATGCTTAGTGCAGGAAGATTTGAAGATCTGTCTTTGTGAGCCTCAGAAGGGAGTCAGGACCCACAGCCTCCTCCCTCTACTTCCCTCAAAACTGGACTCCATCGTCCAGAGAGGGGAAGTAGGGAGGCACACATCTGACCAATGTATTCCTTGCTTCTCTTCCTCTCTGTCCCCTTCCCATTATCATCTTTCAGGCCTAGGAAAGAGATTGGTTTTGCTTTTTGTTCTTCTGTGTTCTATCTCTGTGAAGAACAGAACTTTGCTGTCATGGGATGGAAGGATTTTTTTCTGCTATGGGATTCTCTGGGTTTAGCACCTGATATGTTAAAAGGGAAAAAACAAAGGCATTTGGGAAATCATCTCTCAGGATGATAGTCTGGGTTAAAATGCTTTTATTTTGCCTTATCCCTGCTTTTCATTCCAGGAATTATATATTATTCCGTTTATCTCTTCGTCATTTTTTTGTAATGAATTCTCTTCCTCTATTCGGCAGATGGCTGTCTCAGGTTGACGGGGCCAAAGGTCATGGACTCTGAAAGGCAGACACATAAGTAATGTCCAAAATCATACCACTCACCCCCACATCCACATATATCTATATATGGTTAGCAGTTCCCTTATGTCAACGCTACATGTTCAAGACAACATAGATGGGTATGCAAAGATACCCTTCAAATGAACAATTTCTTACATAACATTTGTTAAAACACTCTCTTTTGTTGTAGCTTGTTTTTAACATATGACATCTATTGGAGATAACTTTGATGACTATCATTTCTGTGGCATTACTGCAAAGAAAGAAAAATTCCTAACTTTATGGCAAACGTGATAAGCTTATGTATTAAAAAACATTTGTTTTATGAGTGATTGGAGTGAATGGATATATTTATCCCATTAAGGAAATGTTGGGTGTGGGAAGAGTATATGGGGAACAATACACCTGCCTTCTAATGCTTAAGGAGTTTAGAAGTAGAGAAACCAGCTTTGCTCCACATGAATCCGAGAGACAAATTTAAGATTAAGGAAGAAGAAAATGGGTAATACAGTCTGGCTTGGCTTTCTAATAGTCAAAGTTGTCTAAATATGGAGTGGGTTGATGCCTTGAGATTCAATTATTATACTAACTGGGATTGTTCAAGCTGGGCCAAGTGACCACTTGGCAAGAATATCATTTCAATTATTTAGGAATGTTAAGCTTGTTTCCAACACCCGGAGCTTCTATACCTCTTAGAATCTTCAAAGCTGAGAGCTACAGAAGTTAAAATCCCTGATAAAAGATAGAACATGAAAAAAAAAAAAAGATAAAACATGAATGATACTGGCAGAAAACTTGACCATGGCCATTCTTTGGTGATAATCACTCAGCTATTAAATAGGAAAAAGTCCAAATTACCTATTTAAAACAGAATCAGAGTTTAAATTACAGATTTTGACAAAATTAGTGAAAGTATGTCCATAGAAGAAAACCCAGAAAGTTTCGGCAATAGATTCTTCAAATTAAAAGAAATTGACGACAACTGATTTCCTGGTGTGGTGAAACAAAAGAGAAAAGTATCATTAGTACCAACTTTTATAAATAGGGAAATAAAGAGTATAAGGTGCAAAGTTAAAATGGTGGTGGTGTTAAATTTAAGATGATGCCATTTTTGAAGATTTAACTTATTTAGTGGATCCCAAGAAACCCCAGCTTATATCTTTATTGATTCTTCCCTCTCCTCCTTTAGTGTTTCTGCTAACAATGATAACAGATGTGTAACTGATAACTGTTAACAGGTAGTTAACCCGTGACAGGAAGACTAGTGTTGGGAAGAAGTGTGGAGGACAGGACAACATGAAGGGTGTGGATAGGAGGTTGCAGCACTGGTCATCCTTGTCACAATGTCATGACCCACAAACCCACAGTCTTTAGGGAGAAGGCCAGGAGAGGGAAAGAGTCAAATTGGCCAGAAACAGGTGTCCAGTGCCTGGAAAGGCAGTGGACTTGTCCAGTGCAAGGGGAAGCAGACATGTCTCCACGAGTGGATGTCAGGAGAAAGAAGTATATAGACGTTGAGCATGTGCTAGGTACCAGCCACTGTAATAAACACTGTATATGGTTAACTTGTGAATTCTTCACTTTTATCCTAGTTGGAAAGTATTAATATTCTCTTTTTATATTTAGTGAAACTGAGACAGAAAGAGCTTACACAGCCAGGAACTAGTTGCTGGGATTTCAAATCCCAAAGCTCATGGTCTTCCCACAACACCACACTAGCAAAATGTGCTTAGGCATGAGCTGTGACAAGTGATCCCAGACACAGGAGCCAGGTGGCAAAAATAAATCAAGCTGGAATGAATAAAAACAATGAGGCACTGGGGGGTAGGAGGAGGTGGTATGGGAAGGGCTGGGGTGTCTACGATTCACAGACAAACAGTCCATTTGAACTGAGCCAGAATTCTACTCAGGAGCCAGAAAGATACCAAACATGGAAGACAGTGGGGGGTTGAAAAAGCAAGGGTGTTTTTAAAAAGAATCCTATGCAAAATACTCTTAAACATTTGGGTACTGTTACCATAGTCTTGTCTTTTATTAATCCTTTATTCTTCTTTATTAGGGGTTTCCATCTGCCAAACTGAGGGGAAAAAAGAACTTTTGGCTTACTCATATCATTCTTCATTCTTCCTTGATTGGCACTATAACCTGTGATTATGAGCTCTTCAGGGTCATGCTCCATCAAGAGGTAAGACTGAAACAGAAAGACTCCGGAGAGATTTCAGAAGGGAGTCACTACACTGTTTCCTCTTCTAGAATTTTTTAAAATTCGTTTTTCCATAGAATCCATGAATGTCCTTATAATGAATAGTTCACAAGTCATCAGTGTCATCTGAACCACAATAAAGAGGAACAGAAGGCAAAATGAGCAAGGGCAATAAGCTTGCCATCTTACAGACTGCCGCTTGCATGGTCGGATTCAGTAATTTTTATCAACTGGAAGCCCTTTTTGCATTTGGACAAAAGCCCTAGTTTAGTCATTTTCCAAGAGGAATCATGAAAAAGGATGTCTTAAAACTAAACAAGTCAAAGGATAGACTATGTAAGATGCTCTCAAAGAATGCAGTAATTACCACAAATAAAATATACTATAATTATGTTCTCAGAAATAGGTCTAGTCAAAGAAGTCATTCGAATATGTGATTATGTGTGACAGCTAAATTAAGGCAGCATTAGCAAGGGTTGTCAATATGCAAATGCTATTGCTACCAGGCCATTCTGATATCATTTATCAAATGGAATGAAACATCTGAAAGGAAACAGATTTCTCTTATTTCCCTAACACACAGTAAACATCTCTATTTCCATACACATGAAATAGTCTCTTCATTTATTGCAATACATTGCTAATAATTAGACTCATTTTCTTTGGATTTTGTTTTTAAGGCTGAAATATTTCATGGTTTCTATATTTTATTACAATCTAGATATGACTCATTTGAAGTTTTGTATTACTGGGAAAGTAATATTACCAGAAATTGCTTTGCTGGCTCAGGGAGTTAAAATGTGGCAGATTTGCAGACATGCCAATACCAAATTCACTGCTATGAAAACATCTAGGTGCACACATACGTACAAATATACACATATACGTATACACCCACACACATTCTCTCTCTCTCTCCCCATCTCTCAAATTTCAAAGGAAATCCAGAATATCTTTTGCTAGCTACCCATTATAATTTAGTGGTGTATGACTGAAATATAAACTTACCATATATATGATCTCCTACAGCCATTACTCTAAGCTTCGGGTTAAGGGCCCCATGGCATATTTGTACAGATGTTACCTTTGCTGACTTTTCACAAGTGGCTCCATCAAAGCGTAACATGTGGCTTCCATAATTGAATGTTATTTATATCACAATGAAAAGGGGCTGTGCAATCATAACAGTGCTTGAGGTCCATGATTTTTGCACTAGTGACTACAGGAACACCTTCTGTTTCCAGGACAATCATCTCCTGGTTAGTCCTGATTAGTGATCTCACTCATGGGTGGGCAGAGCCAGAGAGCATTCCATGTGCCCAAGCACAGGCAGCACTTAAGAGCAAGGGAAAGAAAGAAGTCTGGAGCTTGGGTCTTGGCAACATCTGCCTCCCACTCCAAAAAGAAGCAGGGGCCGCCCTACAAATGAGGATGAGTGCACAGGTCCAGGAATGGGAAAGTAGAAATAGTGTGGCATCATAGAATGACTGCTTCTAAATGAACACAAAGGAAAATTTGATATCCAGGCCACAGACTCCCCCTCCCAGATTTCCAGACTCAATGTGAGGAGCACACAGAGCCACAGAAGAGTAAAGTCAAAAAACAAAACCAAACAAAACCCAAAGAATCTTAAATGAACTACTCCCACAAGCTCACAGGGGGCCCAGCACCTTCTATAGGGAACCCAATTTGCCCAGGATTTGGGGTATTACTCAAAGACAGGAGTTAGGGCTTCTTAGTACACATTAGTCGGCCATAGCCAATTGAAGGGTACTTGATCAGAAACTTAGGGGAGCAACTTCCTTTGTATCACCCAAATATATGCCTGCCTCTGTCTGCTTCTCTATTTGATTCAGCAAGTATTTGTGGAATACCTATTATATCTATGGCTCTGTATAGGCATTATAAGAACACCCCTGATAAATAAAACCTCATCTCTGGCTTCAGAGAGAAAACTCCCTGGTAAGAGAGACAATCCTGTAGAGAACAAGTCTAATTCAGTCTAGTAAAGTATAGATTTTTATAACTGCTTATAGTGCAATAAGAAGCAGCTTCGTTGCTTAAGAGAGGAAACATTTAAGGTAAAGGACATTAAATCCCTGGTTCCATCATGGCTCAATCCCTGATGTGTATTTTAGGGAAAATCACTAATATCTGTTTCTTTTTCTCTGAAATGAAAATGATGACACCCACCTTCCCTTTCCTAGCATTGTCTTTCGGTTCAAATGAAATGTATGTATAGAGCCTTTAGAGACTGGACAGTTAGCTAGTATGAGTTAATATTAATGAAGCTGTCCATGCCACACACTGTGTTAAGTAATTTAAGTATTTTCTGTTTTAATCTTCATAACAACCCCAAAAGCTTAGGGAACACGCTGGAGACCACACTGACTCCTAACTACACTGTTGTACTGTTGATTCTCTGCCACTTACAAGTTCAGTGACTTTGGATAAGTCTTTTAACCCCTTTGATCCTCATTTTTTTTTTCATCAGTAAAATAAAAATGGTCTCGATGAAATTGCCTTTTTTAAAAATTGTGGTATATAACGAGATCTACACTCTTAACAAATGCCAAGTACGTGATAGAGTAGTGTTTGCAACAGGACAGTGTTGTACAGCAGATCTTTAGAACTTCTTTCCTAACTGAAATTTTATGTCCTTTGAACTGTAACTTCCCATTTCCCTCTTCCCCAGGCCCTGGCAATCACCATTCTACTTTCTGTTTCTATGGTTTCATCATTTTAGAGACTTCATATAAGTGGAATCGTTCCATGTTTGTCCTTCTGTGACTGGCTTATTCCACTTAGCATAATGTCCTCCAGGTTCATCCATGTTGTCACATTTGGCATTTGGTTGTCGTATAGTTCCTTTTTTCTTTTAAGGCTGAATAATATTCCATTGTATGTATATTATATAGCCCATTTTCAATGAAATTTCTTAGGCCAAATAGTACTAACTGTTACAATAGTAGTATAGACTGTTTTGGGACCACAGAGAAGTCCCTTTTTGTCAGGAGTTTATTGGTGTGGCATAAACCCCAACTCATTACCCGACTTTTGGTGCGCCTGTCAGATCATCCTTTTGTGGTTTTATTGACATTTTGAGTCCCACTGGCAGCTGAGCCTTGTTCATTGTTATTATCTTCCTGAAACCTTACAGATGCTTGTTGAAGTGACTGGATGAATAAGTGGGTAGTTGGATCTTACCTGATAACTTAAGTCAATTTTGGTCTTCATTAACCTTTTTTTTTTTTTTTTTTGAGGCAGGGGTGGGGGGGAAAATGGAGTTGGGGAAGGGAGGCAGAGGGAGAAGGAGAGAGGGAGAAAATCTCAAATAGGCTCCACACTTAGCTTGGAGCCCAACACAGGGCTTGATCTCATGATCCCAAGATCATGACCTGAGCTGAAATCAAGAGTTGGATACTTAACCGACTGAGCCACCCAGGCGCCCCTTCATTATCTTTCTTTTTCTGATCCCTTCTTTACCTTCTTAAACATCTGGACCAGGTCAAGTTCCCTTGCTCTGCATGCCCATAACTTTCTGAACATTATTGTGCTTGCCTATGGATGTCTGCCTTCTCCACAAGATCTTAAGTTTACTGAGATGAATACTATCTGTCATGTTTACCACTGTGTCTCCAACGCCTAGCTCATAGCGGGTAATCATTAAATATTTAAAAAGCAGTGAACGACTGAATGAATTTTCTGAAGCCTATCTTTTTCAGTGACCTAGTTTTTGGCCATCCAAAAATAAATTTTGCTCATAAAAAAACCTTGCTGACCTGGTATTGCTGTTCTACTTAAGATAAAATGCTCAGCGTACTTGATTTAATATTTGTAAATATCAAAAGACTAGATATATTTTATAAGACATATTTTCTTGAAGTAACAGACACATACACAAACACACACAAGGCTGATAAAAAGATGGTTTTTCAAAACTGCTTCAAAGTTGCAAACTGAAGATGAATTCTATTTAGTCCAACTACCTATGGATTCTATGTTAATATCTAGGTCCTAGATAGCCTGAGAAACATTATAAGAATCTAAAGCATCAAAAAAGAGTAAACAAAATTCAGTCTTATATATTAATGCAGGAGAAAAGAAAGAGACATTTCAGAAAGATTTTTAAAGATTTCAGTGTTTTCTAGTTACCCTTGAGTTAAGCAGAATGAATCTGAACATGCTACAGTATTTCTTAAGCCTCATGTTTTCACTAGAAAAAGCTAACATGAAATATTTGAATCCTACAACCAAACTTCCCTTTATCTTATTCCCTGCCTAGTCTAGCAGTCAAGGTCAAACCAGGAAAACAGAAGACAATACAAGGTATCAAAACACAAGGATATTTAATGCAGGGAATTGATTGCAAAGTGTTAGAATTGCTGAGAAGTCCAGTCGGAGTTGGGGAGGCAAATCCAGGAACTGGCAATAGCAGGAAGCTGCAAACACTAAGCACCACTGGGCTAGAGGGACAAAGGGAAGAGGGCCTGTTACTGGAGCCTAAGGCAGTAACAGGCCCTTTGGGAACCGGAACCAGGCAGGAGACTCAGCTACTGCCAAAGAAGCCACTGAAGGCAGAGACAGATGAGAAAACATACCTTGACTTTTTATTTTTCCCTCCTGTTCTCTGATCTGAAAAGTACAGATTACAGGAGTCAGCTCCTCTGTGAAACAGAGAAGAAAAAGGGCAGACCAAGGAATGAATCTATTTGAGCGTACACAGGCTCAGAACCAGAGCTCCAGGCTATTGTTGATCTGCTTATCTAGTTTCAGGGTCACTGCAACAAAGATCTGACTCTGACAGCTGATTTCCCATTAATATTAATAAACTGTTATTTTGATTTACAATATTTTATTATTGCTATAAAAAAACCTTTCTAATGTGTTGTTCTTAAGCTCTCTTCTTTTATATTCATTTCACATTTAAAGTTGCTGTTTCAAAAGATAACACTAACCTGCACATAATTATTATGTAAAAGACATATTACCAAAAAAATCCCTATTCAATGTTAAGGATTATTCATAATAAGTGCAAGCAGAGGAAACTTGCCAGTTTGCTTCTTTAGAGTGGAAAGTGTAGTTAAAACTAAGATCTAAGGGAAGAACAAATAAGGAGAGACATAATAGCATTCAAAGGGCTAGAATGCTAAAAAAAAAAAAAAAAAAAAATTCAGACAAATTTATGATGTCAAATAACCATTTTGGAGAACAAAATCTTTTTTAAAGCAGGCTTAAAGTCACCATTGTCAAAAAGTTCTTACTGAAACTTAAGTCATCTGATTATTCAGAAGACATATCTCGGAATATACAACATGCACAAGACTTGCCCAGCTCATATTAAATATCCATTTTGATTGGCTAGTGCAGTCACTCCACTATAAAGTCCTGACTTGGACCATGACCTCATCAGATTGTACAAGCCAGATAACTGCCAGGTGTCGCCACCATTGTTCAGATGGAGCCTTTCCTACCTGTGGTAAATCATGGTACAGGGTATTGATTCGAAAGTGTGTCTTAGACAACCAGACGTGGTTTTAGTGCTCTGTCATTCCCCACTACAGCTGATTCTTCCAATCTCAAGGGCCATTTTCTTTTCAAAACATCACAGAGCGTGTGTTGTCATTAAAATCACTGGGAAGCCTGCTTAGGCATGCCCAGTTCAAGACTCTGCTGAGGCAAGCTCAGTCTTGCGAGGCATGTGAAACTCAAAGTTCCAAACCGCTAGTGCCCATTAAGGATTTTCTGGCAATTTCATGATTAGGAATGGCCAAACAGCAACTGGGGAAATTACATTCTCACTCCCTCCAACCCTCTTGTGGTTTTAAATACATTAGATCTTTTCTGCTTTTCCTGCTTTAAAAAGGTAAATTAAGGAGGCAGTTGTGCATGATTAACCAGCTACTGTATTTCTTCGCAGAAGGGCAGTGTTAAGAGGAAAGAGTCTCGTTAATTCAGCATGATCTGCAGACATTACCTGTTCCTAACACAACAAATGAAGGAGCACGGTTTACCTCCTTAGAACAATTTAACCTACTTCTCTCAGAAATTTTGAATACTTAGAAGATATCAAGGACAAATCAATTTTTTTTTCTTAAAATGTACCCAAATGTCTCAACAATACAACCTGATTACTTAATACACCTTTAAACAGAAGCAAAAGTGAGAAATGGACACCATGGGATGAGAAAGCACTCAGATACATCAACATAGAGACCAGTTTTAAATCAAGCCAGATAAAATAAATAAATAAATAAATAAATAAATAAATAAATCAGGCCAGATGATGATGTCTAGCAGCACATCCCCTTTCCATACTGGTGACACAGCTCCCGAAATGGCTCCTGAGTTCCTGAGCCTGGCATGGCAGCAAGCACCACCTATAAAAGGCCACTGGAGCCCCAACAGTTCCACCAACGCCCTTTTGATACAAGATTATCCCTCAAACGTCCAAACATGATACCCTAGAACTGCACCATACAGCCATATTTCACTTTTGAATGGTTGAAATAGAAGAAATTGCAAAGTCCCAATGTGCCTTCTAAGATGACCTCCAATTCAAGTCAATACTTCAGTAACATCAGTATTCCAGATGAAAGAGCACAAAAGAAAATTCAGTACAAAGGTGTCCTGAAAGTTCTCTTCTTCCCTAAAAAAAAAAAAAAAAAAATTCATTTTAAAAGTAAGCTAATGGCACTTGACGGGATGGGCATTGGGTGTTATGCTGTATGTTGGCAAATCGAACTCCAATAAAAAAATATATTAAAAAAATAAAAGTAACTTTGGTGCAGGGGCATAAGGAGATTTGGCTTTTCCATCTTCATGGTCTTCATGAAACCAAAATATCCTGATAGGAAATGAATGAACTAATTAGTTATTCAATTATTCATATACTGGAACAGAGTTTCTAGATTTCTCCCCAAATATCCAGAAGTCTGTTATCCTAAAAGGCGAAAAATCTTTTAAATGGTTTATTTTCACTTTAAGAAGAAATTGATTTATTTTCCCTTTAAAAGCAACTTCAGGATGTTGTAGATACAGTCATGTAGCAATGTATCTTCTTAGTAAAATGCCCCACATTTTAGAGCATCTTCCCGCAGGATGTACCATACACTATGGTTTATTTTTCTGGTTGTTTGTCATAATGATAACTCTCTCCTCCACCGCTTTCAAATGTGGTCCCCCGCATGGCTGAAATTACAATGCAGTTCAAATAGTCTTTTGGGTACAAGAGCCCATTTTGAAAACATAGCAATATGTCTAAGTTTTAGTTTAAATGAAAATGACCTAAATGTTGAAATGGTTTTCTTCTTGCTACATGAGGATCCAACTAGACTAGACTACAAAATGATTAGGGAACAAAATGCTAAAGAAAGATGAAGAGATGGGATTACTCACACCGACAGGATAAGGAAGGATGACAAGTGGTAGGAAAGGAGCTGCCATTCCCTGTTCTAGCTTCTAGCATTCCAAACAAATCCTTGTAAAAGGAAAGATGTTTCTTTTTTTCTTTTCTTTTTTTTTAAGATTTTATTTATCTACTCATGAGAGACAGAGAGAGAGAGGCAGAGGCAGAGGGAGAAGTAGGCTCCCCAGAAAGCAGGGAGCCCAATGCCAGACTCCATCCCAAGATGCTAGGATCAGGGCCTAAGCCAAAGGCAGATGCCCAATGGACTGAGCCACCCAGGTGCCCCAGGAAAGATGTTTAATTAGAAATTCAAGTAATAGTCACCTAAGGAGACATAAGACATGGTATCTATGCCACCCCAGAATGGAAAGAAGAATATAAAAGAATATTAAATGAAAATTATTTTACAGAGGCAGAGATCAAGAAATGGTACTTTCATAAGTCCAGAATATTTGAGTTATTCATCTTCTTCTTTAAAATGTGCCAGTTGTAATGAACTTCACCAGAGCTTTTCATACCAAAGCAATTAATAGGGCATTATACTGAGAATAAAAAGTAAAATCATACCCTTTAAACAAGTCTTTTTTTCCTTTAAATTATTTTTTTAAAAGAACAGAAATAGATATTGAAATTAATAAATCCAACATCTCTCACAATTTAGGCACCAATATATCTAAGGATTATCAATCTATCAGTTTTCTAATAAAAGATGGAAGTAAACACGCTGTCTATTAACAAAATAATAAGAAGCTAAGTGGAAAAGCATAGACTGGACTGCAAACAAATAGCGTGAGTCTCAAAATGTCCCCCTGTAAAATTCAGAAGCTGAGCAAAACATCTGTTTGGTTGGCTGGCAGCCATCCTATGCAATGATCCATGCTTTTTACTTCCTGGAAAAATAATTAAGCAGTAAATCTAAGTTTCTTCCAGCTCCCCCAAGAACTGAAAGTGCCAATGACTCAGAAGTTTATTATAAAAAAAGATTAACCCAGACCTTGGATAAGTAGGCTGCTCAGGACCAGAAACAAGGCAGAGATGTAGGCATGGTGTAGAGCCCTGCCCAGTGACGTAGGGCTCCCATTTTTGGTGTTTTGGTTGTCACAAAGCTGCCCCGAGTTCTGCGTGAGTGACCTACCATCACTAGCTTCTCTCCATTCTCTCAATGCCTCCGCTCCGCCAAAGGGACCCCCACGAAGCAGGGACCTGCATGGACCAGTCCTGACTCTGTGAAGCCTCATTTCCTCTATGAAAACAAAACACGTATCCGCAGGAGCTGAAGTAATTAGTGCAAATTCATCTGCTTTTGCTTCGATTATTCTTATCAATAAGACAAAACACAACCTACCTAGTTCCAACTCATGAGTAAGGAAAAAGGAAAGGAAGCCCACAGTTCTGTGGTACTTCTGTTTTCAGTGGTTAAAGTAGGGAAAGTATCCTATATATGCTACGTACTAATATATTTGGGATGTTGCTCCACTAATGCATAATGTAAAAGAGAATTAAACCTGTTAAGAGAAGGATTTATTCTACATTATCATTTAATTACCAACAGGTCTCTATATTCAATTATAGTACTATCGTTTCATTAGGCATATGCACTGAGATTTTCTAATTAAAACCCTCCCAGGTAACCCAATGCTTCAGTAGATTTGATTAGCATTTTTATCTTTCTTTTTCCTCATTGAAAGTAAAATAACCTAGCTTTGTATGTAAGTCAAAAATAGTAGCGTTCTTCCTGGGTCTTTTTTGCAGACACTATTCACCACAATTTCATGCAGTTTGCCTCTGGGGACAATTTTTTCTTTGCACAATTCTATTAGGGGATGCTATGGCTTTGTATGGAAACCGAATACTGTGTCTCCCTACACCAGCATAGTTTAAAAATTAAAAGGTTTTGGAGTCAACTTTACCACTAACTAGTTACACTTCTTGCAAATGACTTGATTTCTGTAACAATTCCACATTTGTCAATTACTGGGGACTGTTAAGAGGAACAAACAAAAAAATACATGAAGTATTTAGCTCAATATCTGTGCATAGTAAGTGGTCATTTTTATTATTGCTATTGTCATTTTTGTTGTTGTTGTTGTCATCAAGACACAGATAAGGAAAATATTCAGAGACTTCAATTATGGTATATGTTCTCAGGCAACTTAGTTTCTGAAAGTCTGTATTATAAACATCTTGTTCATAGACTGATTGGTACCCATTCATTTAATATTAAGTTTTGAACAATTTATTTGTCTGGTTATTTTTTAATTGTACCACCCATTCAGCTCTCTAAACCTCCTGGCTCTGTTTTTATATCTCTATGGACTGACCCATCCCCTCTCCATCACCTGAGCTCTCCTGCCCTCTGACTTCTGGTCGGATCCAGCCAATATGAGGCACCAACAGGAAGTCTGAGACTGAGAGAAGACAGGTCAGGAATATCTTCCTTTACTGCCACCCTCTTTGAGGGTCATAGTTCTAGCAGGGGCCATATTCCTTTGCAACTACCACTGGAGATCCCTCCACATCTCCAGCTTTCACTAGACTCTGTTAACAATGCTAGTTCATTCTTCCTCTTGTTCCTTCAGGACCATGGTGGTCCTCT
Source organism: Vulpes vulpes (assembly GCF_048418805.1). Lineage (NCBI taxonomy): Eukaryota > Metazoa > Chordata > Mammalia > Carnivora > Canidae > Vulpes > Vulpes vulpes. The sequence goes on along the minus strand of NC_132792.1, from coordinate 52,454,179 downwards.
CACTAGTACCTGGGCTCTAAACCCAAACTGGTTTATCTATACTTTGTAAATAGTCTTTTCATTAAATTCTCATTAGACTTTCACTCATGTATGCCTCTGTTTCCCATTGGAACCATGAATGATGTGGCCTTTGCTTAATATTTTCCTGTAGCCAACAAGATTAAGGTTCATTTTAAAACATTCCGTTAAGCCCTTACTATGTATTGAGCACTTGGCTAAGTACAAAGTGCAAGGTAACCATAATATATCTACATCTTTAAATGTGTGTGTGTGTGTGTGTGTGTGTGTGCCACAGTCTTTCAGTCTTCACAAAGAGCTAGATCTATATGATAAATCATAATCCAGTGTAACAAATATGGCATGTGTATGTACAGAGTACTATGAGCACATAAAGATTTATATTCTAAGTTATATGTGGAGGTGAAGGGCAGTCAGGAAGGGGAGTAGAGAATAATAGGGAAAATCTTTTAGTTTGACCTAAAGAAGAGCCATTTAAGGGGCAGAATTATGAGAAAGTGCTATTTCAGGCATAAAAGAGAATGTTTAAAAGTCATGATGAAGGAGGGGATCCCCAGGTGGTTCAGTGGTTTAGCACCGGCCTTCGGCCTGGGGCATGATCCTGGAGTCCCAGGATCAAGTCCCACATTGGGATCCCTGCATAGAGCCTGCTTCTCCTTCTGCCTAAGTCTCTGCCTCTCCCTCTCTCTGTGTCTCTCGTGAATAAATAAATAAAATCTTTTTTAAAAAGTCATGATGAGCTGAAGATACACAGCATGTTTAGTGAATAGCAAAGTCATTCAGGGAAAGCAGAACCATAGTGCTAAGATTGGGAATGCAGCAAAAGGTAGGTGGAAGTCATCATGAAGTATAATTAAGTGACTGGAGACTGCCAGATTTTGAAGGACATTACTGGAACTGCTACAAAATAGTTCAGGCTGTGGAATGATTTGACCCCAACTACAATTTAAATTGATAATTTTGAAGACAGTGAAAATAGGGTGAACAGTTCAATGGATTGTAATTACACAGATGAAAGTTAAGAGTCTAAAACAGGAGTTGAAAGCAGAGGACATATTGAACAAATTCTTCAGAGAAACTTAGCAAGATTTCAAGACCTTTGAATATAGGAGGCAGAGGAGGAATCACTGTAGGTTCAATCTGAGTTGTCTTGTTTAGACCATGTCATAAATGGTGACTCTGTTAACTGAAATAGGAAAGAGAAGAAAGGGAGTATATTGGGCAGAGGTAGATGAGTTACTTTGGAAAGAAAAGGCATTACCTGCTAGTGTTACAATAACAGGTTTTAAAAAAGAAATGAGTGTCACTTTGAGAAAAAAGAAAATAATCTCACAATTTAAAAAAAATAAAAGTCATGCTAGAACTGCACCAGATGATTAAAGTTAACGATGCCTCTGAAGTGCAGGAATTTTAAAACTAAATGCTTTAGAAGTTTCAAGTCAGACATTCACTCTGAGATCTTCATATCACCAAGCACAGCTCACCTCTACTTACGCTGCACTTCCCCTGCATCACCACATTGTGCTCATTTGTTACCTGTCTCTCCTTCTCTCCATAGCTCACTTTGACATATACCCATAGTGTCATTACCAGTGCTTGGCAAATGGTAAGGACAGGTAAGAGTACTTAATAATCAGTTTTTAGGTGAACCTGGCTGGCTCAGTCAATAGAACATGCAACTCTTCATCTCAGGGTTGTGAGTTTGAGCCCTGCATTGGGCATGGAACCTCCTTTGTTGTTGTTGTTGTTTTAAAGAATTTATCTATTTATTTATTTATTATAGAAAGAGAGAGAGAGACCATCAGTAGGGGGGAGGGGCAGAGAGAGAGAGAATCTCAAGCAGATTCCATGCTGAGTGTGGACCCCAATACAGGGCTTGATCTGATGAGCCTAGATCATGACCTGAGCCAAAATCAAGAGTCAGAAGCTTAACCAACTGAATCACTGAAGCACCCCAGAGCCTACTTTAAAAAAACAAAACAAATCAGTTTTTGGTATCATAAAGAATTTGGTAAATGTCAACATTATTACACCGTTCTGTGTTTCACCATTAAATCCCAAAATAATAGGAGATGTAATTTTTTTTCTCATCAAGTGCTGTAGTCATTGGTAATTTTTTAAACTGCAAGGATGCTTCCTCCCACTTATTACAAAAATAGTTATATCAATCAGATATTTCACTGAAGTACAATTAGGCTTTTGAAAACAGGATCACCTATGACAGTAAATTTCAATCTGAAAAACTCAATATTTTGCTCAAATAGTTCCCTTAGCAAAATTCTTTGCAGCTAAAACTGTCAGGCTTTAGGATCTACACACCTTATAATTATTGTTTTCTCCTTTCACATTACCATGTTAAGAAATAACACGTGATTTTTTTTAAAACTAACAATATGAACATTGAACCCTACTGTATTCTACTGAAGAGTGTGTCCACACACACAACACACACATACACACGCACACATGCACACACACCAATACGTTCCAACATAGAAACCATGTCACCATGCCTTGGACCTTATAAAAAAAAGTCCAAGTATGAGAGCTTTACCAAGTATTAGAAGTGTGTTATTACCAATAAATCTTAATTCTTTAAGTGTTTTCAAACACAAAGCATCTCTCTGTATTCTATCAGAGCTAATTAAGTGATCCATATGATGGAAATGTTGACTGCTAATTTAGGATAATACACCACTTCTCTAAGGGGACCTATAGAAGGGGAAAAGGCTAAATGGACTCATTATGCTTGGCTCTTCTTATCCTTTTAATTAAAACAGAAACTAAAAATTAAATTATATTTGACCTTGTTTTGCGATCAAATTCTTTCACAAAGTTACTTATTTTCCTTTCTAGAAGAATCTAAATATTCTGTTTTTGTGATATCCTACTAAAGGAAGTAGAATCTTGTGAAAAAAAATTTGAATTCAGAGTTTAAAGATCTAGATTCACTTGAAAAGGAAGAGCAATAGTGAGGAAAGGGAGTTGCTAACCCAACCAGATAGAAACATTTTCTAAGGCCTCTGTAATTAAAACAGTGTGGTATTGGCATTTGACTAGCCAAGTAGATCAACAAAAAAGAATAAAGAATCAAGAAACACACACAGTTTCTTGGAGTATTCAAAGAAAGTGGACTCACAAATCAAGTGAGAAATATGGGCATTTTAAATGGTGCAAAATAACTGCACAGTAATAAGAAAAATAATAAATATGGAATTTATTCTTTACACCCCAAACTGATGAAAATTCCAAAAAAAATAGAAATTTAATTGTCAAAAAGTGAAATTACACAAGTACAAACATTCGTGAATTTCTCTATAACTAGAAGTGAAAAAAAGTCTCCTCGGGTTCAAAATCTTAAAGCAGTAAGGAGAATAATAAATTTGACATGGTTAAAAATGCATGAGAAGTACAATTTCATAAGCAAAATTAAAAGGTCAACAATGCTATTTAAAACAAGTCTAGAAATATGAACAGATAGCTTCTAAAAAAGAAAATATAATGATCTTCATATGTTTAGTACTCTCAAACATGAGAGGCTCATAATTAAGAGAAATATAAATTAATGTCATACAGATATATTTATCTTATTTATCAATTTGACAGAAAAGCAAGAGCTTGCCCAATACTCGGTTGGAAAGGCCAAGGGGAAATAAATACATATACATTCTAAAGAGAATGCAAAATGTTACAAATGCTGTGGAGGCCAATTTGGCACTATTTAGCAAAATTACATATTATTTATGCTTACCTCTCCTCTAAGAATCTATCTCAAAGATAAAATAATAAAATGTAAAAATATGTATATATGTGGCTATTTATTATAAAGTTTAAAGTGGTAAAAAACCAGAAACAACCTAAATTTTCATCAGTACAAAATGAACTGGATTAACTCTGAGATACTTACAATGGAACACTGTAGAACTGTAAAAAAATTATTACTTTTTCATATGTAATCTCCAGGATACACTGTTAAATGAAAACAGCAAGCTGTAGAAGCAATATGTACATATTCACTGTATCATTATTTATCTAGGAAAGACAGGATATGTGTGTATATGTGAATGTACATGTACACAGGATGGAATATTAGGCTACAATCACATAAAATTATCACATGATAAGAGAAAATAGAATAGATAGATATAAAAGTCAGGAGCAGGAAATTTGTAAAATGAATCTGAATATATTGCTGTTCCAAAAAGCAAGGAAGTTATCAAAAATTTTGAAATAATGTCAAAAGAATTCATGAACCATCTTGAAGTAGATCCCACTGTTCAAAGATGAGTCATTTGCAGCACCAATAAAAGGAATAACATCAGTGGATTTGGATGAATCAAATATGTTAAAAATCCAGGAATTTGCAATGATCATTTTGAAAAAGTTGATGATGACCTTTGGAGGGTGCTGGGAAAACCAGTGTATTATTCTAAACACTAGAAAATAAAGGGAAAGAATCATACAGATAACTTACTTTTCCAGTAAAAAATTGATGCATATTGAAAAAGTTGATGAGAAAGAAATTCTTCCTACAGAAGTATTCCAGCTAGTATATAAAGATGTAATAAAATAATTGCAAATATTACTATTTGCAAACCCCCAAGTAAACTCAGAATCTGGGAAATGATTCTTAATGGCAACTAACATCACAGCAGAAGACAACTAGACATCATTCATCTCTTGATAGAAATTTACAAAACCTTAAGAAGTAATATTGCACACACACACGCACGCACACACACACACAAAGAATAGCCTAAATATGATCAAGAGTCTTGATCTAACCAATGGGACAGGAAATACACGGAGAACAGAGAAACAGATTGGGGGAATAGCAGGATTGTTTTGGGGGGGGTTGAGTTTTAAATGAGAATACAATGAGCAGTATCTAGAAAAGTAAGAAAGTTCACAAGATGAATTAGTTTCTTCAACAAACCAACTTCAAGTAAATATTAAAAAATAAAAACTAAGGTAACCTATGAAATAAAAAATCTTTTAAGAGATCCGCCAACAGAATGCAGTGCATGCAGCCTGTTGGAATGTCAATTCAAACAAACCAGCAACATAAAATCTCTAAACAAACAAACAAATAAAACATGTATGAAAAAATACTAACTGGATATTGGATGATATATAAAGACATTACCAGAATCTTTTATGTATGAACATGGCACTATGACTACATTATTTAACAAAAGTTTTTTTTGTTAGAGACACATACTCAAATATTTATGGATGGAATATGATATCTAGAAACTTATTTCAAAAGAATTCTGGGGGCAGAGACAGTAAAGGTGGTGCAAATGAACACAAGTGTGGCTGAGAGCAAATGAGTGTTAAGCCTGAATAATGGGTCCATGTACTTTTCTCTCCACAATGGGTGTTTAAAATTATCCATAATATATTATTGGTGGAAATGTAATATGATGTAGCTGCTATGGAAAACATTATGAAGTTACCCAAAAAATTAAAAATAGAATTACCATCTGATCCAGCAATCCCACTTATGGGTATTTATCCAAGAGAATTTAAATCAGGATCTCAAAGAGATATGTACACTCCCATGTTCATTGTAGCATTATTTAAGAGCCAAAACATGCAGATAACCTAAATGTCCCATTGATAGATGAATGGATAAAGAAAATGTTGTATACACATAAAATGGAACATTATTCAACTTTAAAGAAAAAGCCTAATATACGCAACAGTATTGATAAACCTGGAGGACATTATACTAGAGAACAAAACCAATTGCAGAATGACAAAAACTGCATGATTCCACTTACGTGAAGTATCTAAAATAGTCAAACTCATGGAAATGGAGAGTAGAATGGTGATTACAAGGGAAAGGGGAAAGTGGGAATGGGGAGTTACTGCTCAATGCGTATAAAATTTCAGTTATACAAGATGAACAAGATTAAGGCATCTGTTGTACAACACGGCGCCTGTAGTTAACAATACTGTAGTGCTCCTTTAGCAGCACATATACTAAAATTGGAATGGCACAGAGAGTAGCATGGCCCCTGCACAAGGATATCACTCAAATTTGTGAAGCATTCCATATTTTAAAAATACTATATTGTGCCCTTAAAAATTGTTAAGAGGATAGATTTCATGTTAAATGTTCATAGCACAAATTTTTTTAAAGATTTTATTTGTTTATTCATTAGAGACACACAGAGAGAGGCAAAAACATAGGCATTTGTTTTTGCCTATGGGAGGCAGGGAGAAGAGGGAGAAGCAGGCTCCCTGCGGATCGTGACCTGAGCCAGAGGCAGACTAACAACCACTCAGGTACCCCCATACCACAATTTTTAAAAAAGAAGAGGAAAACAAGTATCTATGATAAAAGGATTAAAAAGGACCTACGTACAAATCCTGGATCCACCATTTATTGTCTATTTAATATGACCTAGGCCACTCACACATTCTGAGCCACCATTTTATTCATATGTAAAAAAAAAGTAGATGATAATAATAGTTTTATACATTGGTTTGGCATCTCTAATTTTGGAGCTTGATAATTATTCATTGATAAAAAAGAAGAGGTTTGGAAATTAGAGATGACCCCCATTTAAATATGTCATTATTCTATGACATTAGGCAAGTACTTAGCTTCTCTGAGCCTTATTTTCTTTCTTATAAAATGGGGATCATACCAGCATTATATCATTTTTATGAGAACTATGTAAAGTTGACACTATAAATAGCACTTTCTCTCCTCCATGAAGCCATTTTGATTCCCATTTGGAAATACTCTTCAGATAGACATACTTCGATTATTATTGTACCAATAATCTCTCCCTGAATCATTATTTAATACCTTTTTTAATAAGATTCTGGTCCCCTTGTGAACAGAGATCATTCATATCCTCTACCTCATGGAAGGTATATTACACATAGTTGGCAATCAATACATTTTGATGAGTTAAATCCCTTAAATAGATTAGATGCTACCTTCACAAACTGATTAATCTCCTGCAATCTACTGACACTAAATGCTGTTGCTATATGTCACTTAAATATTGTAAAATGTATATAAGATCCTGGAGAAAATGTCTAATTGTTTCCTGAACAAACCATAAATGTGATAGGTAGGAAATAAAGTAGAATTTGTAGTCCAGGTTTATCATCACAGTGACCTGGGTAATCTATTGACATGTGACAAACTATGGGATGACTGATAGCTCCAGGTTTGGCAATTCCTACATGTAATACAAACGTGTCACAGATTCTTCAGTAGAAAATTGTTTGAAGCATAAAGTGTCAGCTTCGTTTCAAAAATTGTATAGCTTGAAGAACCACCTGGCACATATCCCTGCTGTAACAATGAGTAGTGGTAATGAAGTGGTAGATTTTTATACAGGTGCCATTCACCTTAAATCCAGCAATAATGAGCATGGGAAAATGAATAGAGTCTCCAAAATACAATGGACTCCAAAAGAACCTATCTGAGTGACAAACAAACCAACCTTAACTGTAGTTTAGACATATTTCCACTTGAGAGTAAAACTCAATTCCGGCATTCTGACAACATGGTGACAACATAGTTTTTTACTTCTGAGAATTGTAAGACCCTTTTCTCATAAAACCTGAAGAAAGCCAAAAGCAGTTCAATTAAAATGTCTAACTGTGATCATCTGTTATCCATAGCTCAATGGGACAGCTCAGCTCAGCTGAGGCCTAAGGAATTGAGCTGTGCCCTCTTCCCAGAATATCCCCTAAAGATTCTTTGAAACTACTAATTGTGCAGGTCACAGTCACAAAACTCATGCCTCAGTGCTCTCTCTTGATGTTCACAAGCAAACACTAGAGTGCAGTGTAGATAAAGGGAGGCTTTCTCTCTAATTAAAGAAGGATCATGATCAATAATTTCAAAGGCCATCAAACATAACCCTATAAAAATATATGAGCTATGCATAAAGTTATAGGATCTATATTCCCCTAAAAAAGATAATAAAATTAAATCAAGCTCAGTTTATACCTTACAAAGTAAGACATTTGAAAAGAAATCATTGCAGCATCATTAGTTCACCATAAAGTGATGTGTTTATATTTTGCAAGACGAGGACTGCACTAAAATCTTTAAAGTGTCCATACAATTGTGTCAAAGCATACTTGATGCCATAACTCACAATTTTATTCACATTCTCAGTTTACATCAAATATTTTACATATTGTGAAATGGGGATTTTATTTCACTTCCTGGAAAATTTTATGCTCAAGAAGGGATGTGGAGCAATCATAATATATTCCATAGAGTTTTCTTCAATTTACATTATTACATTCTGAAGTGAGTTGAAATATGCCAAGGTTTTATGTAACTGAAATTTTCTATTATTTTCATGGCTTAAATTGGGAAAGGGAGTGGAAAATAAATGTGTAAAGGAACAAAACGTAAATCCATTGTGGTCATATGTTGCCATAATCAGGAAAACTCTGTAGAATTGTTTGAGGGAGAATCTGAACAAATGACTGCATACATTTAGCAGAGGCTGCACTCATTACAACACACTAGAGTTTAATTTCTCCTTTAAAAAAAATCTGTGAAAAGTCAAGATAAAATTCATTATCCATGAAATAGAAATCATAATTCCAACATACATATCACAGGAATTTTCATCATTTTAAGAAAATAGCCAAGGTACACGGGAGATGGAGAAGCTTTGTAAAAAGCAAAGGACCATAAATATATAAGTGATGACCAAGAGGATGATCACTATCCACTTATTAGACAAAAATAGATAACATTACACCCTGCATGATAACAAAGTACTTAGCACAGAGTAGCTGTCTATTATAGTTTTTAACTAAAATACTAATAGGTGTTGGGCAGGCACATTGTCAAACATACAGCTTTAAGCAAAATTAATCTCAAAATGAAGCTGGAGCATCTTCCAAGGCCAGAATGTAAAGGCATACTCCAAAAATAAAACCAAAAAACCACCCCACGATGACCTGACATAGCATGTCAAAGGAACTCAGGAACCAGATGAAACAACTCCCGATGGCCAAAGCCACAACAATCCAAGCTTCAAAATAAATAAAATAGAATTGGATTAGAATCCAAACTATAGAATAAGTAACTATAAATCTGTAGTATAATTAACAATTTAAAAATAAATGGGAGAGAATAAACAAACCTCCAGTGTAGAACAATTCCAAATAATTCATGTAGATATTTCATCCTCAAGGAGAAGGAGCCTAACTCCCCACCCATTAAGTATGGGCTGTGGATAGTAAATTCCTTTCAAAGAGTGTAGGTGGGAAAAAGAAAGGGGGAGAAAGGAGTAACTTTATAGTGGAGAAATCTGAGAACACCTCAGCCAGGTGATCAAGATTAACATCAACAGTGCTAAGTCATGTTGATGGTGTATATCCTTGATATGATTGATGTGATAAGAATAGCATTTTACCTCTGTGGTCTTCCACCCCAAAGCCCCTAACCCCAGTCTAACTATGAGAAAAACATCAAACAAATCCAAGTTAAGGGACATTATACAAAACATATAAACTGTTTCCCTCAAAATTGTCAAAATCATCAAAAACAAGGAAAATCTGAGAAATTGTCACAATCAAGAGAAGCCTAAGGAAATGGGACAATGAAATTTAATGTGTTATGTTTGATGGGACCCTGGAACAGAAAAAGGACATTAAGTTAAAACTGAGAAACTCCAAATAAATTATGGACTTTAGTTAATAATAATGTATTCATATTGGTTCATTAATTGTAATAAATGTACCAGAGAAATGCAAGATATTGATGTGGAGAATAGAGAGTTAGAGAGTAAAAGGGAATTTTCTGTGTTATCTGTTTATGTCTTCTATAAAACTAAATCTAAAACTTCAATTTAAAAAGAAAGAGGTGGGGCAGCCTGGGTGGCTCAGCAGTTTAGAACCTGCCTTCGGCCCAGGGCATGATCCTGGAGTCCCTGGATCAAGTCCCACGTTGGGCTCCCTGCATGGAATCTGCTTCTCCCTCTGCCGATGTCTCTGCCTCTGTGTGTGTGTGTGTGTGTGTGTGTGTGTGTCTCATGAATAAATAAAATCTTTAAAAAATAAAAAAATAGAAAGAAGTCTATCAGGTACTCTAGTGTCTCAGTTGGTTAAGTATCTGACTCTTGATTTTGGCTCTGATCATGATCTTGAGGTCATCGGGCTCCATGCTCATTGGGGAGTCTGCTTGAGATTCTCTCTCTCCCTTTCCTTCTGTGCCTTCATCCACTCATGCTCTCTATCTCTTTCTCTCCAAAATAAAATAAATATTTTTTTAAAAAAGAAGGCCCATCAAATATGCCTTTTTTTTCTTTATAAGTGGTACAAGATAAAGCAGCAACTTGTTCTCCAACTCAAAGAGAATATCTCAATGTGTTCCTGAACACTGGATTTCTAGAAGCTTCACTAAGATGATGGTCTCCTGAAAAATTTATCTCCCACTTACTGGCTCACATATACCTTCCTAAGGTATAAAAAACACTTAACTAACAAAAATACTAACCCAAAAAGATATATACACCCTTATGTTTATTGCAGCGCTATTTACAATCACTAAAATATGGAAGCAGCCCAAGTGTCCAACAATAGACGAATGGATTAGGCAGATGTTATGGGGGACAGCCCGGGTGGCTCAGCGGTTTAGTGCCACCTTTGGCCTGAGGTGTGACCCCGGAGACCCAGGATCGAGTCCTACATCCGGCTCCCTGCATGGAGCCTGCTTCTCCCTCTGCCTGTGTCTCTGCCTCTCTCTCTCTCTCTCTCTCTCTCTCTTTCTCTCTCTCTCTCTCTCTGTGTCTCTAATGAATAAATAAATAAAATCTTTTTTTAAAAAAAAGGAAGATGTTATGTGTGTACATACACACACACAGGAATATTACACAGCCATAAAAAGGACGAGATTGTGCAATTTGTGACAACATGGATAGACCGAAAGGGGATTTTGCTAGGTAAAATAAGTCAGATTGAGAAAAACAAATGCTATATTATTTTACCCATAAGTTAAATTTAAAAAAAGAACAAATGCATAAACAAACAAAAAGCAGAATCAGACCTACAGCTACAGATGATTGTCAGAGGGGTGAGCAGGTGGAAGATTAGGCAAAATGGGTGAAGGGGAGTGGAAGATACAGGCTTCCAGTCACAGAATGAAAAAGTCACAGGAATAAAAGGCACAGCATAGGGAATATAGTCAATGATACTGTAACAGTGTCATAAGGTGGCAGACGGTAGCTACACTTTTGGCCAGCATAGTATAATGTATAAATTTCTTGAATTACTGTGTTGTACACTTGAAATTAACAAAACATTGTGTGTCAACTATACTCTAATTTTTTTAAAAAGGCAGAATCAGACCTATAACTACAGAGAACAAACTGATAGTTGCCAGAGAGGAGTGGGTAGGGAGAAGGGCAAAACGGGTGGAGGACAATGGAAGGAAAAATAAAAGGGTACTTTACTACATGTTGCACATCATATCCAATCAGCATGATGTCCCTAGTGTAGTGGACCACAGTGACATTTTGTCAAATATCAAAGCAATCATGACTTCTGAAAACTATATTGCAGCAGAGAGCAGACAGGTTGACACAATCAGCCAAAAGAGTGAAGGGGTAAAGCAAATACCTGGGATGGTCCTTACAATATGGAGAAACAAAAAAAACATTGACCAGGTCAATAACTGCATATCAGGTGCAAAAACTATGCTAATTTTTTTCAGTAAAATACTATATCTTGAACAACTGCAGTTTCCACCTAATAAAATTTGCAATAATCCATAATCATTCTTCAAAATTCACCCAGCTTTTGCATAGGCCAAACAAGCAAGCTAGAAAAGAATATAATAGGTATTACTCCCTCTCATTTTTGTCTTTGATCCCGCAAATATGTGGTATTGGTTCTCGTTTACTATCATGGTGAGCAGAAAAGTTCTGAAGTTTCCATTAGCCCTTCCTACCATAATGGCCCTTACTCCATTGGTCAAAGGCCAATGTGGGGTTTCTTCCAAGTGTCACATATTTCTAATCCAACTAAACATTCAGAAACTAGTGAAATGACAATGAGGTGGGCCTATTAACTAGCCCGGTATGCTGTGAGTCACACCTGGGTTGACTCCATGTGTCACCTGATCACAGCCACCGTGGTGTTTGAGGTCACCAGGAATTAGCAACAGTTTAAATCAGTGTTTAGCAATTCCGAAAGGTCTGGGCATTTTTCCCCAGTGCAGGGATGTTCTAGTAAATCTATATAGGCTTGAAGCTAGATTCACAGTTTATACCTACGGCAATGTTGTCAGATTCTTCCTCAAAAGAACCTGACTTTCCCTTCAATCAAGAAGCTCTGGGTTCTCTGAACAGGTTTAGGTCTGGGAACCTAGGGAAAGGCCATGATTCTTCTCAAGCATTTAATCACTAGTCCTACAGGGTTTTCAGTTGTAATTAAGCAATATTCTCATAGGCTTCCTATCTATTCCATTCCTAAGAACACTGTGATCAATTTTCGATACATTCTGATTATGTTATGTCCCTGCTGACCTTTCTAATAAATGTGCCTACTTGTCTTTCTTTAACTGGTAACTTGGCTTCTGACACTCTAACTTCCCATCATCTCTATTAAAATCAAGGAATGACATTAACAATGACATTACCTATGGTCATGCTTGGCTACAAAAAAGAGCAACCCCAAAACTTTTCAAGGATGCAAGTAATCCCCTCCTTACTGTATGTGTCATCATCTTGGAAAAGGGATTGAAATCTGGGCCTTTTCCTTCTTAATACTATGCCACACAAGTGCTGGTATTTCAGCCTCATTAAAGGCGGGCCACCACTGAATTTAGGATTGAGTCAATCAACCAAAGAAATTGTTAGAGTCACTTCCAACTCCATGAGCACAGTCGATGGAGAATTTCGGTACTTGCACTCATATCAATGTATTTAGTCCCACCCCTCTAGTGCTATTTCTATAGTCTTTGGTCTAACTCCCTTAGAATCCGCTTCCACATACTTTCCCCAGATTATGGATTATAATCAGCAAACTCTGCAACTCTATTTCTTCTTGAGTCATACTCTGTGCCATCCCTGACTTCTGAAGCATACTGAGATTTGGCCCATTTATAGGTCAAGTGAAGAAGCATGAACATCCCCCTTGCAAGACCTGTACCAAAGGTAAGTTTGTCATGGGTCTTCCAGCAAAGAAATTCTTGTGCCCTTCACTTGAGGAATTCAAGACTATTTTATCTGATTCCAACCAGATGTCCTCATTTTAATTTGCAGGGTCTCGTTCTTTCCTAGCTAATTCCCTAACTTTCAGATAAGAAAGTCTTGAGTTTATTGGTTCAACTGATATTGTAATTCTGCAATGCTTATAATTAAATTTTGTGTTTGATTTTTGGCCATGAAATTTCTCTGATTCCAAGATCATGACATAAACAGAGAACTTAAAGACCTGAGCTTATCATTTTCTTCTTTCTTCAAGTGCTCCAGTTTCTTTAAGAAAAATGCCATAGCTCTCATAGTCATCTCTGCTGCCCTAACAGTCAAGTACAGCAGCCACTTGGACTCCCAAAGCATTTTGTTCAAATTGGCACTTCATCACAATGACAGATAATGGATGGCTTCATTAATTGTGATGCTACTGTATGTCATGGATTATCATCCCATTTCCTACTGACAAAAAGTGCAGCACTGCACTGAAGCCCAAGGCCATGACCAGATCAATCTCCAAAACCCCATATTTAAAGGTTTTTCTTCTAAGACCATTCCCATCATCAATTCTATGGTTGTTCATGTCCAATCAAAAACCAGAAGTCACATAGTTATTAGAACATGGAAATTTTAGTACAAAGAATTATTAGCTAGTAAAAGGTGGTTAGCTATTAAAAGGAGAAAAGAGGACTATAAGAGGTTCAGAAGTAGCAAATACAGAATGCAATAGGAACATGCAACCTAACAATGGCCAGAGGCCAGGTCCATGAGCTGGTTTACAGAAACAGCATATTCAGCTCTGAAGAAACTTGCCTGAGGGTCCAGGTGAGCCAGAGAACTAATGGCAATATTTTTAATATTTATTTGTTCATTTTAAAGAGAGAGAAAGAGGGAGAGAGCACATGCAGGGGGGAGACGCAGAGGGAAAGAGATACTCTAAACAGACTCCTCACTGAGCATTGAGCAGGGAAACATGGGACTGGATCTCATGACTCTGAGATCTTGACCCGAGCCTAAACCAACAGTTGGACACTTAACCAACTGCACCACCCAGGCACCTCTGTTGGCTCTTTTTAAAGTGTGAGCTCTATAGATAAGAAGGCAGAGACCTGGAACTAAACATGTGCATGAACTTGGGCAAGTATTACACTGCGGTGTCTGACATTAAGATAGACCTAAAAGTGCACACACTGGGAGCAAAACCTGTAAAAGATGAGAAAAAACTGGAGTAAGGTAGGCAAAGAAGAGCTTCAGACCATGATGTGGGTCTGACGCAGGTGACAGGGAAAGGGAAAGGAAAGGGGGATTGGCAGGAAAGAGTCAGACTGTAGTGCAAGTCTATGAAAGTCTCACTGAGCCCAAAGGTTGTCCATAGAGGAGTCCCTCACAGGCCAGAAATAGTAAGCCCTTTTATCACCACCATGGTCAGTCATTAATTGAGGATTGCCTGAAAGCACAAGACCTCAACTCAAAGCAGAGGAAGATCCTGAAGACACCTGCAGTCAAGGATTTTCAGCTAACTGTACTCCCCACAGTGAGTTCTCTCTTGATGGGAGATCTGAGCACACTCCTCCATGGCTGCTACCTAAGTTAGGTCCAGTTACTAACAAGGAGATAAGTATGGCCATAGTGGATAGGGTATTAATAGGCTGGGACTAGAGAGAAAAATGAGGCACCCAGGGTACAAAATTCAAAGAGGCACTTGCTCTCAGGTGCCCACCATGTACTTGCACAAGACTAAAATGAGTGCCTCTAATTTGGCAATCTGTATGAGTCCCAGCCCGGCACAAATCCAACTATTCAGATACCACAACTAACTTTGTTATATTTGGTTTTTCACATTTTTATTCACCCAACAATCCATGATAATTTTTTATGTATTTTGAAATATACCTCATCTCTGAATATTTCTTTTTTATTATTTAGAGTTTACCATTTTTATGGTTCCATTTTTTACGTAAGATCATATAACAGTAAAGTGTATAAATCTTCACTAAATATTTAGTGAATTATTTAAAAAATGCATACACCTATTTAACACAAACCTCTATCAAGACATATAACAAGATAGTTCCCAGATAGTTCCCACATGCCCCTTCCCAGGAAGTGCCCAACCCTACCTCTAAAGGCAACCACTGTTACAAGTTCTTTTTATTCATTTTGCCTCCCCTAGAAATTCACATAATGGTGTCCTACAGCATAACTATGATGTGTAAAGAGGACATATTTATGTTTCTATACAGTTAGAGCTTTCAAAACAAATTTTGCTGAAACTTGGCACCTGGGCCAAGAGTATGTCACTATAATTTTTACCAGTTCAGCTAGAAAGATCGGCCTGACTTCAGAGGTATGTGTCTACATTTCACAAAGGATGAAGCCCAGACCTATAGAGTCACTGGATTCTGTTATTTTCCTCAAAAGAATGATGGTAGGCTGGTTGGCTGGCTGGCTGGCTGGCTGGCTGGCTGGTTGGTTGGTTGGTTGGTTTGTGTTAGCAAACAGTTTCGCTGGATTAAACAAACAAAAAAAAATCTGTCTTCCCTTTGATGAGTGGAAGCTGAAATCTGTGTTGTGTTTGTTTTTTTGTTCAGTTTTAAATCCTTAGCTGGATTTTTTATCATCTACCCATACATACATAGTTCAGAGGTCAGCCAGAGAATTGAAAAGTGTTTATATGTAGAATGTAAGTCTTCAATTCTCAGGGACTCCTCTTCCTGGGATTAAAATCTCTTACTTTCAATCTGCTGTGGTCATCCAAACCCTGGTTTTTCAAGACAGTAAGACTGTACCTTTCTACCAGAGTTTCAGTTATCTGGTATGATGCTGACAGGGGTCTGCACTCAGGCCAGGGATCAACCAGTGTCATTCCCTTCTTCAAATAGTTGTTTTTTACACTTTTAAGACCATTTATAACTGTTATCTGTAGGATACAAAACTTTCTCCACATTGAGTTTTTTAAAGGCTCAGAAAAAAAAATAGCGTATGTCAAATCCATTTTTCATATCATTTGGGTAGCATATTGTGTTTTCCTAAATGACTGCAACATTACCTCCCTCAGTACTCTTTTATTTTCCAAATGACTTTAGCAGTCCTCCCACCAAGAGCTGTCATCTGTGTTCCCATGAAACTGACTGGGGGCTTGTGTCCACTCTGACCACTAGAATACAGTGGAAGTGAGACCATATGACTACAAGTCTAGGTATTTATGAGGATTTGCATCCACATGGGTTTTTCTTGGGATGTTAGCTCTGGGGGACTGAACCAGCCAAAAACCATTAACCACCACCAAATAAGGGAGTGAATGAACCTTTAAGTTATAGCAGATTCTAGCCTTTGAGTCTTCCAGCTGACCCTAGACATCACAAAGAGGAAAAATGCTGGTCTCATTGTGTTCTCTCCAACTACTGACCCATAAAATCCATGGTTGGTTTTTACCAGTAAGTTTTGGGGTAATTTATTACAGAACAATAAATGACAACAATGACTTAGATGTTAGGATAATCTAGCTATGTATGACATCTGTAACACCAGCAATTTCCAGTTTTATTTGGGTTGATATGGGTGCTTAAAGAGATGCCCCCTTACTCTCTCACAATTCCCTCTTAAAGTTGCAAGTTAAGAAAATGAAGTCAAATTTCCCAGATAGAAGAGGATTGATGTTGACTGAAATATATTCCTTCATTAGGACCTCCTGCTCCTTGGAAATTTTAACTGATTTGAACCTGAATTCTCTGTCTCTATGAATCAATAATTTAATTTTTATTTGGAGTATTTATGAGTTCATTATAACACTTCCTGGAATATCATATATGCAAGATCAATTTTTTTTCTATACAGTCAGCATTATTTGAATTTCAAATAGGACATGGATGCTTTTAGAACAATTCAATAAAGAAAGAGTTTAGCAAATTCTATCTTTTGTCAAATAATAAACTGTGTGTTAACAAGCAATTGTAAATAATAATAATATATAAGTGCATAGCTCCATACCTAGTGGGGAAAAAAGCTAAGTTATAGTGATAAACTCTTTTTTAGAGGAAAAAAATTGAGAATGGATCCAACATCAAGGGGTATTATGTAAAATATGTTGTATAAAAGTGGATTAATATTTTGAAAGATAACACTTCCATGCTATATTTCTTTTGAGTTGTTCATATTTTCTTCAAAACTTATTGATATACATGAGCTAAAATATATCTAAAATCTATCAGGTACAATTATAGAAAAAAACAAGAGAGGTAGATAATGATAATGGGATATTAATGTTAGTGTGGTTAAAGTCAAACTCATTTATCACTAATGGCAATATAAATTGGTACAATATTTTTGGAGAGCCATTTAGCAATTCCTATCAAGAGGAATAAGAATGTTCATATCCGATGACTCAGGGATCCCACTGCTGGGATATAAAAGTAATAATATGAAGTTTTTATTACGTAAATTTTTTAGACTCAAAAAATAGCAATAATCTAAATGTTGAACAATTAGGGAATCGTTTTTAAAAGTCAATGGATTCTTATGCAGTTATTAAAACTAATAATTTCAAAGGAAATGTAGTGCCATGGAAGATATGTTAGTTTTCATGATAAAACATTAAATGATAATAGAATAATACAAAAATAGAAAACATTACCATACTAAATTTAAAAATAAATATAAATGTGGGCAAGTACTAGAAGGGAACACATAAAAACAAAAATATGTTGATTTTTAGGAGTTGTAAGCATCTTCAGTTTATTTTACATTTTAAGTGTCTGATATCCTTTAAGAAATAAAATAAGTTAAAATAAAATAAAATTCTGATATCCTTTAATTTGAAAACAATGATGATTCTACAATAAATTATAATAGACCCATACTCCTTAAACACAGTTGGCTACTAATTTAGATCTCTGTCATCCTCCTGCATTAATAAAAAATTATGCTAACCATTCTAACAGGTAGTATCTCATTGTGCTTTTGATTTTCATTTCCCTGATAACTTGTGTTATTAAATATCTCTTCACATACCTTTTGGCCATTTATATATCTTCTTTGGAAAAATACCTATTCAGTTCCTCTGCTTATTTTTTAATTTGATTGCTTGAGCTTTTTTGTTAATGAGTTGTATGAGTTCTTTATATATTTTGAATATTAACCCCTTGTCAGATGTATGATTTGCAAATATTTTCTCCCATTCTGTAAGTTGCTTTCTCGTTCTATTAATTACTTCTTTTACTTATGCAGAAGCTTTTTCATTTAATGTACTTCTTGTTAGAATGACTATCATCAAAAAGACAAGAGATAACAAGTGTTGATAATGATGTAAAGACAAGGGAACACTGTGCACTGTTGGTAGAAATGTAAGCTGGTACAGCCTTGATGGA
The DNA here is from genome assembly GCF_048418805.1 of Vulpes vulpes. Classification (NCBI taxonomy): domain Eukaryota; kingdom Metazoa; phylum Chordata; class Mammalia; order Carnivora; family Canidae; genus Vulpes; species Vulpes vulpes. The sequence continues at coordinate 52,435,599 of NC_132792.1, read as the reverse complement.
AACAAGGATGGAGATTCCTCAAAAAAACTAAAAATATCATAATCCAGAAATCCCACTCCTGGACATATATTTAAATGAAATAAAAACAGGATGTCAAAAAGATATTTGTACTCCCATGTTGATTGAAGCATTATTCACAAAAAACCAAGATGTGAAACCTAAGTGTCTGTCAATGGGCAAAGATGTGAGAAATATATATTTATATATATATATAATATATTTTTATATAGTATATAAATATATATATATATATTTTTTTTTTACAATGGGAGATTATTTAGCCATAAGAAAGAAGGAACTCCTGCTATTTGGGAAAACATGCATGGACCTTGAGGAAATTATGCTAAGTGAAATAAGTCAGACAGAGAAAGACAAATGCCATATGATATCAGTTTTATGTGGAGTTTATAAAAATGGAGAATAGAATAGTGTGGTTACCGAAGCTGGGCTGGGGGATATGGGGAGATGTTGGTCAAAGGAAAAAACTTTCAGTTAGAAAATGAGTCTGGGAATCGAAGGTACAGCATTGTGATTTTAGTTAACAATATTGTATACTTGAAAAGTGCTAAGAGAGTAAATCTTAAATGTTCTCATCATAAAAGAAGAAATGGTAATGATGTGATATGATGTGATGGAGGTGTAGCTAAGGCTACAACGGTAATCTTATTGCAATATACAAGTGTATCAAATCAACACACAGTACATCTTAAATTTGCACAATGTTATAGGTTAATTATATCTTAATAAAACTGGAAAAAAATATGCAGCAATTCATACATAGCTGCTAAGGGAGTGAACTGTTTAATGAGCAGAAATTTCCTAACGCCAAAGGTTCTTAGCTTAAATAGATAATACATATACACATGGCAGACCTTTGCCTATTGGAAATCCTATGATTTGAGTAGACTATCCTCATAAATGAAAAACATTTTGTCCCATAGTCCTGACTCTGCTCCAGATTTTACAACCTTTTTCCAATTTTTTTTCAGAATCTGCATTTTGTTCTAACATAGCATTAACCCATCCTATCCTCTAGATCTTATAAGGAAAGGTAAAAACAGAAGGGGCTTGGAGTTATGAGACACAGGTGACAGGAGACTATATTTCACCTACTTGATAATTTTGTTTGAGATGGACCTATTGAGGGTCCCATAGTACAAGGGTTCTTAAACTGTACCATGTTTAAGAAAACTTGAAGTTTGGAGCTTTTAACATATAACTTGTACACCCAGTCCACATGCCCAAGGATGATGCTCAATGTCTCTAACCTGTGGACCAGGATCTATGTTGTAACAACATTTGAAAGGGATTCTGATACATGTGGTCCCAAGACCATGCCTGGGAAATTTTGATATAAAATTTAAATGAATATACCTGGTTTTTCTTTCCAGGTAGTCCTCGTCTGATCAAAAAAGGGAAGGAAAAAATATACATATATGGCCTCCATGGTATTCTTCTTTGTTTAATTTCATTGCTTTGCCCCCAAGTGAAAGGGAACATGGAAAAACAAAAACTGTTTTAAGAGAGAAAAATATCCAATCAGATGTTATAATTTTTAAAATATTCTACATGACTAATCAGATATATACTAAAATTATCTATAGAAAACAGTGGGAATTTACCTGGTAAGCCCCAGGACCAGGGTAGGGTGGTCAGTAGGCTACTGCCCAGACCTTCTCTCTGTCCTCAGTTCTTCATTTTCTGCACTAGACCAGAGTGAAGGCAGCAGCACTGCCACCAGTTCCCCGTCTCACTCTCTCACCTCCTCTGATTGTGCTTTCCATTTAATTGTGATTATCATGAAATAGGCCTTAAAAAGGAAAAAAAAAACCTGAGGATTCTGTCCAAATAAATAAATAAATAAAATTGGAGTCAAAGAAATCTATTTTAAAAAGTCCATAATCATCTAGCAAAAACAACAAAACTAATCAGTGGAAGTCATAGACATGTATGTCTTATCTGCTCCCCCACTTTCCATGAGTCTTTAATGTTGGAAATTCTGAACATTTGTACCTTCTAAAGAAAATTTTAAGAAACTTAAGATGCATATGGGTTTAGCATTTCCATGTTTTGGCCTTCACATTTTCTATACTGGAGCCATTGGAAGCCCAGTGCATGCAAAATCTCTAAAAAAGAAAAAGGAGTATATTTAAGAATAATTGGTGGCAAAAGGATCACTGAAGATGTGATGTGTCTAGTATCCAAGATCTATAAAGGACTTATCAAACTCACAACCCAAAAAACAAATAATCTAGTCAAGAAATGGGAGAAGACATGAACAGACATTTCTCCAAAGAAGACCTACAAATGGCCAACAGACACATGAAAAAATGCTCAACATCACTCAGCATCAGAGAAATACAAATCAAAACCATGATGAAATACCACTTCACCAGTCAGAATGACTAAAATTAACAAGTCAGGAAACAACACATGTTGGCGAGGAAGAGGAGAAAAGAAACCCTCTTACACCATTGGTGGGAATCTAACTGGTACAGTCACTCTGGAAAATAGTATGGAAGTTCCTTAAGAAGTAAAAAATAGAGCTACCCTATGACCCAGCAATTTCAATACTAGGTTTTTACCCCAAAGTTTCAAATGTAGTGATCTGAAGGGGCACCTGCACCCCAATGTCTATAGCAGTCATGTCCACAACAGCAAAACCGTGGAAAAGGCCAAGATGTCCACCAACAGATGAGTGGATAAAAAAGATGTGGTATATATACATGGAAAATGACTCAACCATCAGAAAGGATGAATACTTACTCTTTACCTCAACGTGGATGGAACTGGAGAGTATTATGCTCAGTCAAATAAGTCAATCAGAGAAAGACAATTATCATATGGTTTCACTCATATGTAGAATACAAGAAGCAGTGCAGAGGGAAGGGAAGGAAAACTAAATGGAAGTCATCAGAGAGGGAGACAAACCATGAAAAACTCTTAAGTATAGGAAACAAACTGAGGGCTGCTGGAGGAGAGGTGTGTGGGGGGGGGGTGGTAATTAGGTGATGGGCATTAGGGAGGGCACATGATGTGATGAGCACTGAGTGTTGTATGCAATTGATGAATTATTGAACTCTACCTCTGCAACTAATGATGTACTATATGTTGGCTAATTGAATTTAAGGTTAAAAAAAGAATAACTGATGACAAAAGAATCACTAAAGATGTGATATGTTCCAGATTGACTAGAGAGATCTATAAATGTCAGACTGTGTTGGCACCAAAACTCTGAACTGCAGGGGGAAAAAAGTTTGAGAAGAGTTAAGAAGAGAAATTAAAAGAGCAAAGAAAAGGGAGAGAGGGAAGAAATGGGAAAGGAAAGGTCACAGGCATTGATGAGAACAATGGGAAAGTCTACTGTGGGAAAAAAAAAAACCACAATTGGGCAAAATAAAAGACATGTTTTAAAAGAGAGAAAACTACCAAATAGAACATAATGGCCTGAGAACATTCAGGGAAGAGCAAGTGGCATGAACTCTTTCAATAGCCCTTGAGGACCAGTATTATTCCATCTTCAGGAAGAAAGCCTATGTAAGGAACATGGCACCAGTGCCAGCAATGGAGAAAGCTGTATTAAAAGGCTATTCTAACCTTTCTGCAGAGAAAACCTGGAAGAAATATAAAAAGATTGATGTCACCTTATCAGACAATGGAGATCTACCTGCACCTTGCAACCTAAAATGGGAAAACTTTGAAGATCAATAAAATATCAATTCAAACATTTTATATGCCATTGGAAGTCATAAAGGAAAAGTTATATTCTTTGCAGATTCCAAGGCAAAAGAAAGGTTCATCAGCAGCCCTATCATGAGTCAAACTAGTTCAAAATATTCTGGGTTTTTTTTTTTTTTTTGGTCTGAATAAAAAAAAAATCAGTCTGTCCAGCTTTGTTCCAAACATATGAAATCTGTGTTACAGATGATATTTATGATGGCAATGAAGTGTGGTATATATTGGAGTAAAAAGTATATATATTCTTACATTTAAATTATACCTTCCACATTCCTAAGGTGTCACTTGGAGAATCAAAGAAGTAGGTCAAGATGGGGAAGCATAAAGAATTCAAGAGAAGTTCCTTTAAAGAATAATTACCTTTGCTGACTCTCAGAAACAGATTTCAAGGGATTAATCTCTGTGTCTTGGGTTTTGTTTTTGAAATATTTGGAAAGATAAAAAAAAGCATGAAAACCCTGTCACTGGGAAAGCACTTTTCATTCAGAGTTCTTCACAAATATTTATAGCATTCATGTGGTTCTCTGACATGCTGCTGGAGCATATTCTAGAAGGCAGTGGAGAAAAAGACTTAAGATAAATCAATTTTTAACATCAGAGTTTTATCAAATCACCTCAATTTTTATTTGGTTGCTGGACCCTGAGTGCCATGAAGATGTCTATAATTAACAAAGTTGTAAAATATTCCAAAAGACAGCAGGAGGTTGAGTGAATGAAAGTTCCATGTCCCTCCTGACTTACAACAACATGGCTATCCTAAAAATGCCAATTTTGGCTGTGGTGTTTTCGGAGATGCCTGAAGCTAAATATTGAAAACACAGGCAAATGGGTTCAACACTGAAGCAGATTGACCAGATTTTAAATATGCTATCAGGCTTGCCAGACATGTTTCCACCTTTCTATAAGAAATACTTTTTTTCTTTTTTTACCTAATGGAATTGACTTCTCATCTGCAACTGTTCAAATGCACCCCAACTCTCAGAATGCTCTATCACTGAGTAATTTCTCTAGCCTTCTTCATATCCACTGTTTTTGCAATCAGTGTGTTGGGACATTCAGTTAAAAAAGCAGACCTCGATGGCATGTGTGTATCCAGAAGGGTAACATTTAAAGAGCAGGACAAGGGGTGCCTGGGTGGCTCAGTCGGTTAAGCATCTGACTCTTGATTTCCACTCAGGTCATGATCTCAGAGGTTGTGAGACAGAGCCCTGTGGCCAGCTCCACGTTCAGCAGGGAGTCTGCTGGTGAATCTCTCTCTCCTTCTCCCTCCGACTCTCCCCACTGTTCCACCCCCCTTCCCCATGTTCACTCTGGCTCGCAGCCATGCTATTTCTCTCTCTCTCTCTCTCTCAAATAAATAAATTAATCTTTAAAACTATAAATAAAAATAAATAGCTAAATATCAGGACAGGTGGGCCAGTCTTCACAGCTGGTTAGTGTACACCACAAAAGGAGCTCTTCCAGCCTCCTGGAAGGTCATAGATGTTGAAGTCCTCAGACTTAGAGCTATCCCATCCTGATATGTACTAGCTGAGTGATCTTCATTAAGCCACTCAATTTCTTTGTACCCTGTGTCTCTTATGAACAAAACGGGGCTATATGGCATAAGGTTGCTGTGAGGATTTAATGAGCTAATACGTGCATGAAACTTAGCCCCGGGACTAGCCCCTGTCTCAATAAACATTAGACACGAATTTCAACATTTTAACTAGACCATTGTGAATTATCTGGGTCCCTTGGGACTACTGGGGTTTAAGTGAGCACCCACCACTAAACAGAACTCCAACCCACAATAAAATATTAGCCCAATTTTAAAAATGCTCTAACAGAAATGTAAATTGAATAGTAGGGGAAGTGATATAAATAAATGTCCATGATGGACAGTGGAGGGGAGAAATATTTCAAGTTATACAGTTTCCAGATTAGAATTTCAGGTTAGAGGGACGCCTCGGTGGCTTAGTGGTTGAGCATCTGCCTTTGGCTCAGGGCGTGATCCCGGGGTCCTGGGATCCCGCAGGGAGCCTGCTTCTCCCTCTGCCTATGTCTCTGCTTCTATCTCTGTGTCTCTCATGAATAAATCAATAAAATCTTAAAAAAAAAAAAAAAGAATTTCAGTTAGACAATTAGGATCTCTATCTAGAGAGATTTTTTTGTTGCTTGTTTTAATCCCTAAAAGCTTTCTGAACCAAAAACTTATAAAAGCATATATATATTATTTATATATATATATATACTTTTTAACTCTCCAGATAATTTTCTGAGAGTTTGACTAATTATATTAATTTGGGTTTGTATAAATTCTACCTCCACAATTTTTAAGCACTTCAAGATATTAAAATAAAAATTAGAAAGCAATTAAAAAACATAAAATATGCCACATATATAAAGATTCAGATGCTACCTTTGGCAGTAAGTACTTGGCCAGTAATTTATAATTCTGCTTTCTCAACACATTAGCGTCTTTAACATTCTGAGCAGTGGCTGTATAAATGTATCTTGCTGAGCCTCAGGGTTCCTCAAGGGTGACCCAAAGGCAACACCATTGGGGAGAATGGGTGGGTTTCCAGGCTTTCCATTCATGCCCCCACTTTCCCATGTCAGTTCTAGGTCCATTTTTTACCTATTTTATACATGACAATAATTCTCCTTAATGGAAAAAAAAATGGTTTGACTCCTATTAAATAGTTTGACAGCTCTAAAGATTACATGAAATTCTAAATAAAAAATGCTTTAATGCAGGAGCCACACTTCTGGAACTCCTCTTGCCTATATGTCTTCCTGAGTCTTGTACTTCTAAATGAAAGTATTTTTTCCAAATTTAGAAAATGGTAGGTTTCAAAGTTTTAAGCCTAACCCACACTTAGAGATGTTCATAAAATCTCTAGGCCAACTGGTACTCTCCCTTTTCTGATCTGCTAAAGAAACAAGTGTCCACACCTCCCCCAGGGCCCAGAGTATTGTTCACACCTTGTGTCCAAGAATGATGCTGGTCTTCTGCTGTTCTCTCTCTCCTGAGTTCATGTCTCCTTCCTCCACTGAGCCGATACATTCCCTTATAACAGGACTATGCCTTAGAATTCTTCAGTAGATTTTACTTTCTCTGCCCATTAAACATAAAGAATAAAAAAAAAAAAAAGCTGAACTAAATAAAGAAATTAGCTGTAAGTTTTCAGAAAGTCTTCTGTAGGAAAAAAGCAGAATTCTATTCTAGTGCTTAAATAGGCACCCCTGAAAAAAAATTTAGCAAAAATATAAAAGTATGAAATAAGCTGGGGGTGTTAATATGTTCTTGAACGACAACAAGGTAGCAAATGTAAATCAAACATCAGTCTCTCTGTAGTGAGGTAGGGTGCCAATTTTGTTTTAATTTCTAATAAACCCACAGGGGTTTTTTTAGTAGACTATAATAACTGAAAAATTGGATAAGGCCACCCAAGAAGCCTAATAGCTCATGGGGGAAAATGGCAATGCAGGTGTGGTCTTCCCAATTGTTTCTATGGTTAATGATTACCACCATATAAACCTCCTAGCAAACTAACCCTAAAACTCTGAGAAATAAAGACAACGACTCAAAAAAATATAAATAATGAAACAGTTTGGGGATGCATTAGTAAATTATTTAATACAAAAAAAAAAGTGTCCGATAGGAGTTAAGAGATTTGTTTTTTATTACCTTGTAATTATTCCAGGGTACAAAGCAAAGCTCGACAAAAGCAAAATTTTTTCTGTTAGGAATCCCCCTAATCCCTGGAACTTCCTTTCTAGTAAAAAATGTATTTGAATTAATCTATGATCCAATTGTTTCCTGTGAATAAATATGTATAAATGTTTGTGTGCATATTCATATTAACAAAGTTATGAATCAGAAATGTGCCAACATTTTTCTTGAGTATACTAATAAATGTTTACAATAATAAGACTGTATATTCTGATGATTATAATAATCCTTTAAATTCATGTTGAGCTTTACAGTTTATCAAGTGGTATTCTTTAGACTGTTTCATTTTTATTCTCACAGTTACCCTGTAGGAAGTTCTAACACCGTTACTGGCATATTCACTGTGTAGATGAAGATGCTCAGGCTGAAAGAGCTTGAGAGGACTGCCCAGTTACACAAGGAGATGTAGACATGCACTTAGCACAGTGAAAAAACATATAGACACAAAGTAAAGCCAAGTGTTCTGAGTATGGATCTATTGCTTCTGCCACATAAACACTTTAGCTGCCATTATTTTAAAAGGTATTCTGAATCTGCATATCTGATATGACACACAAAATAAAATTTTCAAATATAACATCCTGCGATGATATTAGAACTATAGTAACAGGGGATCCCTGGGTGGCGCAGCGGTTTGGCGCCTGCCTTTGGCCCAGGGCGCTATCCTGGAGACCCGGGATCGAATCCCACATCAGGCTCCCGGTGCATGGAGCCTGCTTCTTCCTCTGCCTGTGTCTCTGCCTCTCTCTCTCTCTCTCTGTTACTATCATAAATAAATAAAAAAATTTAAAAAAAAAAGTGAAAAAAAAGAACTATAGTAACAGACCACAGATTGGAATCAGTAAGGCAAATAAAAGAATAATGAATTTCATTTTTCTTCCCTGTTGCAGTCTTAACTTTATGTATATGACATCTTTATGAAACCTATACATTTGCTTTCTTTCATTCATCCGATTCACTCAGCAGTTGTTTACTGGGTCTTCTATTTTCCAGGCGAGGTGCTTGGGGTACAGAGCTGAACAAAACAAAGCCACCCCACCCTCAGGATACTGAGAGTCTGCTTACAGATGCAGACAGTAGGCAAACAAACAAATACAGAAATGGTGAGAATGGTACAAAAGAAAAGAATAGAATGGTGTGAATTAAGATAGTGGCAGTCTAATTTAGAGTGGAAGAGAAGCAACCTTTTCTGAGCATGTGACATTTAAGCTGCAGCCTAAACTCCTAAACTATCTTTCTATTTCTTTAACAATATTCCCCACATACATCCACTGTGCCAGCCTGGGTTCCTGATGGTAAAATCATACAAATGCCATTATAGACAAGGATAAACAGGATAGCTCTCAGAGAACTCATTGTATAAGAGCAACAGTGGAGCTTGGAAAAAATATTTTCAGCTATTGAGTTCAAAATAATTAACACAGCAAATTTTTGCTGGGTGCATTATTTTAAAACCTAAATTCAGACCGAAGAGGTCCATCCTGAAAGATTTGCAGATCTTCATCCTTCAATGTTATCTTTTAAAGAAAAGATTTTGTTCCTGGGAGTCTGATCCAAGGATAAGTATTATCTTGAGAACACTAGGATTTTTGCAATAAACTAAGATAAACTTAGTTTATCTCTGCCTCTTTGTGTCTTTCATGAATAAATAAATCACATCTTTAAAAAAAATAATGTCTGTTCATTATGGAACCTAAATATCAAGAAAAGAGATATATATCCCTGAAGTTATTATGAGAAGTGAAATATAAAACAATCATTTCTATGTGTGGCCATGCTAGGCTTTCTTGCTCTAACTGTAAAAGTTTACCTAGGCTTCTATTTCCAATCAAGAAGCTTATTCTCCTAAGAAAATGCACACATACAGAAATAAAGAATAAAAAATTGATTTTCTGATCCATCACTATGATTACCGGAAATTCTGTTACTCTTTGTATTCCAAAAATTTACTTTTTCTTTATCTTAAATATAAAGAATTACACAATAGAAGTGAAGAATATGGACTATAATGATTTTTCTTGACATTTTATTTATTCATGAGAGACAGACAGAAGGCAAACACATAGGCAAAGGGAGAAGCAGGTTCCCTGAAGGGAGTCTGATGTGGGACTCCATCCTAAAATCCTGGGATTATGACAAAAGGAAGATGCTCAACCACTGAGCCACCCATGTGCCCCAACTATAATGATTTTTGAAAGCAGTAAAAGCAAAGTATAATTAATTGCAAAGAACTAGATTCAAATATGCCTGTCATATCAATAAATATAAATGGATTAAATTCATATATTTAAGAAGGAAAGAAATGAATGGATAAAGTTATCTAAACCAAATGTAGAAAGAGAAGGAAGGGAGAGAGGGAGGGAGAAGAGAAAAAGGGAGGGAAGTAAAAGAAGGAAGATAGGGGGATGCCTGAGTGACTTAGCAATTGAGCATCTGCCTTCAGCTCAGGGTGTGATCCTGGAGTCGGGGGATCGAGTTCCATGTCCGGCTTCCTGCATGAAGCCTGCTTCTCTCTCTGCCTGTGTCTCTGCCTCTCTGTGTGTGTGTCTCTCATGAATAAATAAAATCTTTAAAAAAAAAAAAAAAGAAGGAAGATGTAGAGGGAGAGAGAGAAGAGGGAGGAAGGAAAGAAGGGAGGAAAGGAAGGATTGTAACCTTAATATCAGCTTGTTTTAATTCATGTCATAAAACATAAATAAAACAAAAGGTCACTATAATATTAAAAGGAGATATTCATAGTGAAGCTTTTTAAAAGTCAAGACTGTCAGTGCACCAAAAGATACATAGCAACAAAGTCCACAAAACAAAAACTATAGATGTTATCATGAAAAATACAAAAGTAGTAGAATTTTAGTCTCCTCTTTTAGTCTTTGATGGATCAGGAAGAAAAAAAATTAAGAAATAATACAGAGGATCTAAATGACATAAAGAAGGACTGAATAAATATGGATCAAACTCTGTTCCCTTAAATAAAAACTACAACCTGTATTTACATAGAACCATCATAAAATGATCATTAGGCCACAATAAAAATCATAATTAATTCGAAAATGTTACAATAATACAAGGGATATTGTCTGATCGCAAAGCAATAAAGCTAGAAATTAATAATAAACCAAAAACAAAAATAAACTTATTAATTATGCAACTTTGCACAATTATTTATCTTTCAAAGCTTTCATTAACTGCAAAATGAAAATAATACTGAAGTCATAGGGTAATTTTGAAAATCTTTGCATTGTAAGACATTATACAAGTCAAATATTATCCAAGAAAAATCATATTTCTCTTCACACTTGAAAAATGACATCTTTGGCAGCTCCAATGATTTGAGCAACTTAGTCTATACTGTCCACATATGGCTATTTAAATAAACCAAATTAAATTAAAATCTTAGATTTCAACACTAGCCTCATTTAAAGAGCTCATTAAAAACATTATGCTAAGTGAAGGAAGCCAGTAACAAAAGACCACATATACTGTATAATTCCATTGATATGAAATGTACAGAATAGGCAAATTTATAGAGGCAGAATGTAGATTAGAGGCTGCCCAGCACTGGGTGGGGATGGGAGAGAAGAGAGTGACTGTTAATGGGTACAAGTTTTCTTTCTAGAGTGACAGCAATGTTCTAAACTTAGATTATGGAAATGGATGCACAAGTCTGTATACTGAAAACCATCAAGTTCTACACTTTAAATGGGTGAATTTTATGGTATATAAATTATATCTCAATAAAGCTAGGGGTCTTTTACTTGTGAAAAAAAGAGTTCATTAGCTATATGTGGCTAGTAGCTACCACCTTGGACATCAGAATATTTCCATCATTGCAAACAGTTCTGTTTAATAGTACTGGCTTGGCTGATACTCAACAAATCAAACAAATATCTAGAAGTTCATAAGAATTATTTAAGCTTTACTTCAGCAAATTAACAAGGTCCGTCTAGTGAGAGTCTCAGATGAATTTTTTTTCTCACTTCACTTACTAATTATAGCAAAAGATCATCCTCTCACTTAATATAATCCAAATACATTAAGGTGCTAATTGAATATGCTGAATAAGCTGTGCATACTAATTGTCACTAATAAGTTTAATGCTGATTGCTTAAGTTTATAACAGCTACTCACCTACCTAGTGGTTCAAGTCAACTTGATATCCCTCACTCTTCATTAGGAAAATGTGTTTCATTAAGTTGATGTCATTATATGTGAGCCCAGAGGATTTACACCATGGGTAGTCCTTTTAACGTTCAAAAGTATACCAAATGTGAATCCTGAGCAAATTGCTCATGCAGCTGAAAGTGACTCTTACATCATCCCCAGTTTTCCAGTGATGCTTAGAGCATTCCATTATGGTAAGCTTTGAATCAAGAAGTACTTCTATGTCGATTACTTTCTTCACTCATTCAGTATATTTTTGAATACCTAGTATTAATTACAGTCTTGTGATCCTGGACAGTTCACTTATCTTCTCCAGGCTTCAGATTCTCAAAAGGGAGGGAGAAAAGAGAGAGAAATTAGCAGCCTAATTATAGGCTTATGTCCCCTTTTCCCTCCTAGTTGAGGTAACTCTACTTTAAAAATTACTGGAGATTAGATCTTAATTGTTCTCACCACAATAAAAGAAATGATAATTATAAGACATGATAAAGGTGCTAGCTAACACCACAGTGGTAATCATATTGCAATATATAAATGCATCAAATCAACACATACACCTTTTATTTACACATTATCTTTTAATTATATATCACTAAAAAAATAGTAGAGCTTATTTGGGGAGCTTGGAGAGGTCACAAATATACCCAAGAGTTTGTTTTTTTTTTTTTTTAATAAAAAGCAGACATAGATACCACTATGAACAATGTCAGAGAGAGGAAAAGAAGACTAGCTGCTCCCTCCTTGTTGCAGTCCCAGGTAAAAACTTAAGGCCCTTTGGCACCCTGAGACAGCCCAGCAAGCTGAGCATGGATCATTCTGCAAATGGAAAACTCTCTCAAATGTCAGTGTAACAGAGGTTGGTTGATGCTGCATAGGCTGCAGTGCTGAAGGAAAATGAGCAGAGCATCTTGGGCTAATTCAATAAGTACAGAACAAGACTGTGCCATCTGATTGTTCCTTCCCTCTCACACCTATGAAAACCGAACAATAAAGGAAGTTTTTCATTCCTGCCTTGATACAGATTCCAGCTTGTCTGTCCTTCTGAGGTTGGCTGGACAACTGGAAAATAAATATCTGTCTTATTTTTCACCATCTACTAATCCATTTCATCTTCCCAGGAGCAAAAAACTACCAGATCTACCAGAAGAAATAGGAGAAAAGGCCAGCTGAGAGGAATCAGGGACCCAAAAGAAAGAAGGTAGGCAAGCCAATCTATAAATGTGTCCCCACTGGACCAGAGCTAATGGAAGAAACAGAATAGGACCACTAATGAAGACTATGGTAAGAGGATCTATTGATCAAAACAATGAAACTCTAAAACAAACAGCTAATATCTGGGCAGCCCGGGTGGCTCAGTAGTTTAGCGCCGCCTTCAGGCGGGGGTGTGATCCTGGAGACCCGGGATTGAGTCCCAGGTAAGGCTCCCTCCATGGAAGCCTGCTTCTCCCTCTATGTCTCTGACTCTCTCTGTGTCTTTCATGAATAAATAAATAAAATCTTTTTTTAAAAAAGCGAATATCTGAAAATTAAAATATAATAGAAGGATTAGAATTAGCAAAAAGAAAATACATTGGTGGAGGAGGAGGAAGAGAAGGAGAAGGAGGAATGGAACAATTTTGTGTCCTGGAAAATCAAGTGAATAAGTTGTTTCATTACACATAGGAAAAAAATTAAAATTATGAAAAAAAAAATTTAGAGATGCCACTATACATACAACTATTAAAATGGCCAAAATCCAGAACACTGACAACATCAAATGCAGTGAGGATGTGGAGCAACAAGAATTTTCATTCACTGCTGACAGGAATGAAAAAGGTACAGCCACTTTGGAAGACAGTTTGGCAGTTTATTATAAAATTCAACATAGTCTTGCCATGTAATCCAGCCATAGTGCTTCCCAGTATTTATACAAGTGAATTAAAAACTTTAACATCTACACACAAAAAAACACTGCACATGGATGTTTATGGCAGCAGTTATATTCCTAATTGGCAAAAATTGGAAGCAACCAAGATATCTTTTGGCAGGTGAATAGATCAATAGGCTTTGGTACATCCAGAGAACAGAGTATTATTCAGCACACAAAAAAGAAATGAGTTTTCAAGCCATAAAAAGACATGAAGGAAACTTAAATACATATAATGAATTGATTTTTTAAGTAAAAAGCAGACATAGATACCATTGTGAACAATGTCAGAGAGAGGAAGGGAAGACCAGAAACTAACCTGAAAAGGTTACATACTATATGATTCCAACTATGTGACATTCTGGAAAAGGCAAAACTATGGACACATATAAAAAAAAAATCAATGGTTGCCAGGGGTTAGAAGGGAGAAAGGGATAAATAGGTAGACACAGAGGATTTCTAGGGCAGTGATAATACTCTGTAGGATACTGTAATGGTGAATATATGTCATTATAAATGTACAACACCAAGAGTTAACTCTCATGTAGGTATGGACTCAGGCTAATAACAATGTGTCATTGTAGGTTCATCAATTATGACAAATGAACTGCTCTGATGGTAGATGTTGATAATGAGGGAGACTATGCCTTTGTTGGGGCAGCAGGTATGTGGGAAATATCTGTACCTATTGCTCGATTTTGCTACAAACCAAAAACTGTGCTAAACAATAAAATCTCTTAAAAAATAAGTTTAGAGGGATATGAAGAAAACAACTCTGGAAAGACAATATGTAAGAGATAACAAGCAATTAATGAAATAACAGTACATTTTACTGAATTGAAGAAAAACTTGAATTCGGAGGATATGGGAATCTCCAAGTTCTAGGCAAATCTAAAGAGAAAAAAGATCTATATCTAAATATACCCTTGTGAAATGTCTGAGGTTTAATAGTAAAGAGAAAATCATATGACCAGTCCAAAATAAAATGTGACTTTCTTTTTTTTTATATATATATATTTTTAATTTTTCTTTATTTATGATAGTCACACAGAGAGAGAGGGAGAGAGGCAGAGACACAGGCAGAGGGAGAAGCAGGCTCCATGCACCGGGAACCCAACGTGGGATTCAATCCCGGGTCTCCAGGATCGCGCCCTGGGCCAAAGGCAGGCGCCAAACCACTGCGCCACCCAGGGATCCCTAAAATGTGACTTTCAAAGTAAAAGCCAACACTCTAGTATCAGACTTCTCACTGCAACAGATGTTAGAAGACAGAGGAATATAACCTATAAGAGAAAAAGAACATCTAGGAATCTTATTCCTGGGCAAGAGAATGCTTGCAAACAGAACAAAACAATGACATTTTCTCTAATGGTAAGAAATATAGCAAAACCAAAAAGAAAATAAATGGTTGAACCTAAAAGGAATAGGTAAAGCATATGAAGGAAATGCAAAAATAATATACAGATAGAGTAATAGAATATAAAGTGAAATTTAAGAGCAAAATAATATTTTATGCTTTAAAAACCATAATCTCCAAAGAATATGTAAAAACTATATATTTGCAGAATAAAAATAAAATTAAAATATATAAAACAGAATACTAAAAATGGAACACTGATAAATTATGAGAGGATTGTGACATATCTAAGTATTTAAGATCATATAGATGAAATCTATGTAAAAATATGCAAGATTTGAATAATACAATCCTCAAGGTTGGACTACTAAATACACATTTAAAGAGAATATTTGGGCTGCCTGGGTGGCTCAGCGGTTTGGCACATGCCTTCAGCCCAGAGCATAATCCTGGGGTCGGGGGATCGAGTCCCTCATTGGGGTCCCTGCATGGAGCCTGCTTCGTGTCTCTGCCTGTGTGTGTGTGTGTGTCTCTCTCTCACGAATAAATAAATATCTTTTTTAAAAAAAGAGAATATTTTACCATCTAAGAGAAAATAAACATTCTCCTTCATTACTAGTCATACTTACAAAAATGTAATCATCTATTAGACCAGAGGCAACAACCTTATTTAATTCAAGAAAAAAAGGGGGGGAGGAGGACCATATCTTGGACATTCTGCACTAAAACTAAAAAGCATTGCCAAACAAGGTAACCTAGGAGAAAGTTCTAGAATCCTAATCATAGGAAATATGTAACTCCACATGCTGTTATATTTAAAAATGAAAGACTGACTATAAACTAGATGATAAAATGACTTACTAAACTAGGAAAACAGTAAAAAAATAAAACAAGGAAATTAATACAGGTAAACATTAAAACTGATAATACAGGATTAGAGAAGCTGTACACATACACACATGGAAGCCAACCAGCGGAAGTCTGCAAGGGGGGCAGAAGTCTTTCTCTACCATTCAAGGTCTTCCAGCTGCACTAAGAATTCAACTACATGAGACAGATGTACAGGAGGAAAACCCCAAGTATTATCACACGTGCATGGAGGCCCAATAATGAAATTGTGACCCCAAAGAAATGACCAAGACAAGCAGGTTTACACACTTTAGACAAAAAGATGATAAATTTGTGAGGAATTTACAGGATAAGGAAAATACGTGTTTGGGAGCTTTAATTAGGAAGGAATTCTACGTGGAATTTGGGCTGAGTTAGTAGATTAGTAAGAAAGTAACAAGGTTCATTTCTACAGCTTTCTCCACTTTAAAGTCCCCACCTCTAGTGATCAGGATGTCTTTTTCCTTCTTAGTACAAGGAGGGTATTTTTCATATGGGAGATATGTTTCCTGCTTTCAGGGAGACAGAGGAGGGTCTGAGGGCTCTTGCGTTGGCTGTTACCCCAGTAGCTTCAATTCAGATCATTATGCTATTGGGGTACGTTTTGGGGTGGGTTGTCCTGAGCCCCTACAGATCTAATTCCAGCTGTGCCAGTTCTTGCTAAGTAACTTGGGCAACAGTTTTATTCTCCCTGCACCTCATTTCCCTCATCTGTAAAGTGGGAACAAAATAATAGCTGATATATAGAGCTATTAAGAGAATTAAATGAATTCACAGTTGTAAAGATTTTGTACAATGCCTGACAGGTGTTTTATATACATGTCATGAAATGAAATCATAAAATAAAATAAAGATAGCAAATATGATAAATCAAGCACTTTGACATTTTTAAATATTTAAAAATAAATACATTTAATATTTATCAATTTTTAAAATAAAGTAACAAAATAGACAAATTCCTAACAATCTGGTTAGATCTCTTGTTTTTATAGGACAAAAGTGGGAACCGTGTTAAGACTCAGAACAAAGGGCAGCCCCGGTAGCTCAGCGGTTTAGCACCGCCTTCGGCCCAGGGCATGATCCTGGAGACCCAGGATTGGGTCCCACATCGGGCTCCTTGCATGGAGCCTGCTTCTCCCTCTGCCTGTGTCTCTGTGCCTCTCTCTCTGTGTGTCTCTCATGAATAAACAAATAGAATCTTAAAAAAAAAAAAAAAAAAGAAGACTCAGAACAAACAAGAGTACAATATAAGCAACACTGATTTGTAACAACAATTTAAATGTTAAGCATCCAGGTGATGCTATATATATGTAGCATATAATATACATATTAATATATGTATAATATAATATACATATATGTACATATAATATATGTATAATATAATATTATATATATAAACATTTTTTAGAAGAATAGAAAAAGGAAATGGTATGAAAGAATTCGTATAAAAACTATTGACAATTATTCTCTGACCTGAAAATGCAATGAATGTCAGGACACTAGGATAAGATTAAAGAGAACAAGAAGCAATCAATCCAATATTTCCTTTTTTTTTAAAGATATTATTTATTTATTCATGAGAGAGAGAGAGAGAGAGAGGCAGAGGGAGAAGCAGGCTCCATGCAGGGAGCCCGACGTGTGACTTGATCCCGGGTCTCCAGGATCACACCCCAGGCTGAAGGTGGCACTAAACCACTGAACCACCCGGGCTGCCTCAATCCAATATTTCTTAATTAAAACATGTATTTTACTTTTGTACTTAAAAATAAGATTAAGACGGAACAAAACCTCAGTCTCCTAGAAAAATAAAATTAGTGGTTTCAATTACTTCAAAAGACCCCTCTAACTCAAAAGTATTCCCAACTGTTCTATGTTCAGAAAAGGATAGCAGGATTTGTGAGAAGCCCCCTAAGAACAAGCTAGCTCCTGATTTTCAGTCAAATTGAAAAACCAGAGATGAAACAAAACAATTGTACAAAGCTATATAGGAATAACTGCAAATATAATGAAATAAAAATGTTTTCACAAACTGCTGCTGAAAGTTAAGGAATATAATACCCACTCAGACCGAAATTAAATATTAATGAATTGAGTCAAACAGTATATTTTAAGAAATAACACACCATGACTATGCAAAGTTTGCCTTATGATTAACAGATGAGACATCAGTTGATATTATTATATATGTCATTATATTCAAAAATGAAGAAAGAAAAATATTATACAAAAAGATGCTGAAAACAATCAAATTCACCGTGATTCCTCAAAAATTAAATAGCAAAGGAATAAAAGAAAATCCACTACACAAGATGCTAGTATTTATCAGACACTATCATTAAAATTATTTACATTGTGAAATGTTAAGACTATTTCTCCTAAAATCAGGAATTAGTGATGTCTTATGTGATTTCTAGTATTCAACATTTTAAGGATCTAATGAAAAAGAAAATAGGATTATTTTTACAGATGAAATGCTTTCCTGAAGAAAAAAAAAATAGTTCAGAGTGGTTTGCATAACTTTCCTCATATCCCTTCATCTTCCTGAGACTAGACTGTAAACGGAAGCCTTCTCTGAATCATACTTATGATCTGTTTTTCCTCAGCAAGTACTTGGCACATCAACTTCACTCTGACACCAAAATTCTTGTATTGTAGTCTTGTGTTTTAATTTTTCTTCTAAAAATGATGAACTAGTTGGAAAGCTCTCAGAAGACAGAAATCCCCAGAGCAGTTGGTGTATTTGCTTATATGATAATTTAGATATATTTGGAATTAATGCTCTCTCATCTCTGAAGTCTTGCTATGGTCATTTGCTTGTCCCCCATTCTCTCCCATGTCCTTGACACCTCACTGTCACTTAATGCCAGAGCTCTTATAGTGTATTCCGATAATCTTGTATTATGTATGATCCACACAAGCTCTTATTTCTCCAGAAACCTTTTACAGATCACTCTAATCAAGTGGGGAAAAGATTTTTCTATTGATCTCCTAAAGGCTGTCGTCTAAACAACTCTTCTAGGGCTTATCTATGCTTTTCTTCCACAGAGATTGTCACACCAAGAATGAGCACAAGGTAAGATTTGTTGAGTATAAGAAGAAAGAAGGGGAGAGAGGAAAGGAGGAAATCAAGGAAGAAGGGAGGAAGATGCTAACACAGAAACGAACACACAACAAAATCCATTGTAAATATTATTATTATGGAGCTTTCTTCATGCTTCTTTAAGGAATTAGGTAATGAGCCAAATACAGAAGACATAAATTCCCTGAATTCAAAAGGAAAATCATCCTGTGCCCTTCTAGCATGTTTGCAATAAACTTATGCAGAGAATTAGGACCCTGGGATTCCTATTCCTGCTGCAGACTGCTGGGTTTCTGCCTGGAACAATATGGGGAGAAGAGGAGCTCTGACCATCCTCTGCAACAAGCAGGTCCCCCTGTTCTCCATGTATAATGCTAGATCTCCCCCACATCACTTGGACGTGAGGTCTTAACCCTGGGTCCTGGTTCTCAGTCCCCAGCAAAGGTCATACCCCAAGCACAGAGCCTCTTCTGTCCACACAGGAGAAGAGTGAGGTCAAGGTTCATCGGCCACTGGACCCAAGTAAGGGATGGCTTCATCATGGAGCCCTTTCCCCAGCAGCTCTAGTTTACTCCAGAAAGCAGAGAATCAGGGGCAGGGTCAGCTTTCAAGACTTAAAGCTTATATAATTTGGAAGGCTCCAGTTATGGTAACAATACAAAATTCTGTATTCAAAATTACATACAAAAGCAAATACTGATTTAAGTTCTAGTATTCCTTTTAGGTATCTATTTTGGGGATTATTGTGATTTTTTTCCCTTAATCTTCATGATTTTAACCATCAGACATTTTGTTTGCTTTGTACTGTTACAGAAGAGTTTTTGGCATCTTGAAGTTTCTGCCAGACTTTTTTTAGTTTGTATTTCCACAATATTTTTCCATCACAGCTGACTTTTGGTAGGGTTAATAATTCTAGAAAAAAAAATACAAATTACTTTGGATTCAGGCATACACAAGAGCAACTCAAATTAAATTTAAAGTCACTATTATGCTATATTGAACTACAAAATGTGATTAAATACTTCATATAAAAAATATACTGCTTTACTGAGGAATACACATAGGTGTTTCATCACAGGAACACTTGTTTCTTTAGGCCATTCTGCTGAGTGTGTTTTTATCTGGAACTGCAAGATTTCACCAGGAAAAGATACACTGAGAAACTTAAGACACAGTCCAAAGCCTCAGGATACATAAAACATGTAACGTTACACACAGCGGTACACATTCTTTGTAGTAGTCCAAATTTGTGCCTCAGAAAGTAGAATTCTGGTAAATTGTACTTCATATGATTCTCATCCGAAAAAAAAGTTAAGGAATAAAAGATATTTTCTACAAACACTATACATTTCTGACAAAAATAAACTTCTGTTTTACCTAAGCATATCTGAACACCAAATCCTCCACTTTTAATCCTACACATCTGATGATTGGAATACTTTTGCAAGCTAGCTTCTAACCCCATATATTTCAGACTGTATTTCATATATATATATATATATAGAGAGAGAGAGAGAGAACAATAGAACATGACAGATTGCAATGCAGCTTCTGGTCTTACAATTTCTGATGATCCAGATGAGTTGTCCCAAAAGGTGCTTAGAGAATTCCTGGAAGCCACACCACACCTGAACACTAATGGATAGCCCGTTGTCCCACTAAACCTAACGAAATCTACACCCCGCCCTGCTGAAGTTCTCATCAGTCAGATCCAAAAAACAAAAAATGCTTTGGCCAGTCCACTGCCAACAACATAAGGGCAGGTGTGACTGCAGGAAAGTAGAAGAGTTACAGTGGAACTGGACAGCCACTCTGATTGTAATTAAAATATCTTACTTTTGCAAATTATAAAAACCAGAATTATACAACATATTGCTAGCAAACCCTCCCAGGATCTTGGAAGAAGCCTAGCCAGGTGAGGGTCTTAAAGACTGAGCTTCACAATCAGTCTACCTCTGAGGAGAAGATAACATATTTTCGTATTTTGACGAACTTGCCCATTCATAAAATCTGCTTACTGGAGAACCTGGATGGCTCAATCGGTCAAGAATCCAACTCTTGATTTCTGCTCAGGTTATGATCTCAGGGTTGTGAGATCCAGTCCTGTGTCGGAGTGTGGAGCCTACCTAAGATTTTCTCCCTGTCTCTCTGACCCTCCCCCACATGCACTTGCGCACTCTCTTTCTATATATATCTCTCTCTTAAAAAAATTTTAATAAAATCTGCTTACCATTCACTATCCTTAGATTTGTATCCGATTATTACCATCCATTACCAATCAGCAGTTAGTTGATATACCAACTGTTTCATTCTTTCTGAAAGGAAACCAAACTCCTTAGAGTTTGGTTTCATTATTTTATTATATATTTTTTTATTTCACACCGTATTTCCAAGAGGCAAAGGCTCATTCAAAAATGAAATATCTGGCTCCATTCAACTAAGGGCAGGATCACCTAGTCTGAAGCCTGATGGTAGGAGGGACAGAGGGGACAGCTATGTGATGACAAGGAGAAAGGGATGTGTGATGGTGATGGGTCCCCATGAGCCAGGGAGGATGAAAGCAGCTTGAGTGTAGGCCGAGTTGGAGGCTCTGGAGGGAGTTGCCTGTGTGGATGGCCTCTCTCTCGGTGAGCTCAAAATGCAACGGCAGTGGAGAGCAGAGCGGGTATGTCTGGCTCCCAGGGAGGGCACTCCCCAGGCCACTCCATTCCTCATGCCCTAGGCATGGGGGCCCCATCTGAGTTCAAGTGAAACAAAAAAGGCTGAGTGCTCTGTAATGGCATCCCCCACCCATTTTTAGTCACTCTGGGTGTCTCCCCCTCTGCTGGGGAGACCCTGAAACCCAAAAGTGCCCGGGGAAAGGCTAAGGCTCACCCACCTGCCAGAAAGGGAAGTGAGATGCCTTTGCAAGGCATTCTAAATGGTCTGGAGGAGCCTGAAGGAGGAGTCTTGATAAGAACCATGAAGAGTGTGTGGGTGTGCTTATTATCTCCATGGGGAAACTGCAGCTACAATTGTACCAGAGAGCATGCTTTATTCAAGTGGGCACCAACATTTGAGGGTTATCCAGATCAACAAAAAAGAAGTGATAGGTGTACACAACCATGTGTGAGTGGTAACTCTGGGTATTGCATACATTTGCCTCACTTCCCACTCCCTGAGGTCTAGCTGCTGTCTTCACCAGCTCTGCACTGGGACAAGAACATGCTGAGGTGGTGGGGCCACCCCAGGCAAAGGCTGCAAGCCTACAAAAACCTTAGAGCTAACTGGGCTGCTTCTCTGGAAGTGTGTAAAGATATCCATCCATGACCATAAATAGCAGCTCCACCCAAGCTTGCCCCTGCTACTCCTCTAACTTAAGCCGTGTGTCCCTTCAGATGCAAGAGATTTTCTCATTCATTGGAAAAAATTTGTTTTACCTCCTAAAACCAGCAGCAAAGGATTATGCCAATACTCAGGAAATTTCATCTGGGGATACAATGGACAGTACTATTGTTTAAAAAAAAAAAAAAAAGAACAAACCCAGGGGCACCTGGATCTGACTTAACTCTTGGTCTCAACTCAGATCATGATCTCATGGGTAGTTATCTCATGGGTCATGAGATCAAGCCTCCCTTCCCCGCCTCATGCTCAGGCTCCACACTCAGCAGAGAGTCTATGTTAGATTCTCTCTCTCACCTCTACCTCTTCCCCCACCCCACGCTCCACACACTCTCTCTCATAGACAAATCAATCTTTAAAAAAAACAAAAAAGATCAAAATGGAGTCATTTGCCCCCCATGACAGCAAACCAAGATTTAATTAGTTTCACTTTATCCCAGGAAAATATGACCTTTTAACAGTCAATCTGAAATTTCTTGACCAGCACTAGTGAGGTAATCCACATAATAAAAACCTCCTCCTCATTGTTCCCTTCCCCCTAAAAAGATGTTCTGGCCTAAAATAATCCTTTCTTTTCTTTTGCTAATAACATTCTTGGCCCACCTTCCTGCCTACAAAAACCTTCCATTTTATACAACTCATTGGATGATCTCTCTTTGCTAGATGAAATGCTGCCTGATTCATGAATCACTTGATAAAACCAATTAGATCTTCAAATACACTCGATTGAATTTTGTTTCATAACACTGTTTAAGGCAGAGAAGTGCCTAGCAGCAGAATCCACTCTATGACTTGGTTCAGGGTCTTCCAAGAGTCCAAAAAGAACCGTCCTTTGTTGAAGAACATCAGAGCCCATTTGACCACAGTGACCCCAGTTTCTAAAAATAAGACACTCAGCAGGATTTGTTCTTTATTAAGGAATCTCAAAGGCTGCCATTCTTCATACGGTTCAGAGGTGAGCATCATGTTTAAGAATATGGAAGAGAGCAACATGGCAGAAATTCCTGGTACCATGATATCTGAGACCAAGGAGACAGGAAACTTTGAAGCCCATCAGAAGGAGCAAAAGTGTAGGAACCAAGCTCTTTCCAGCTCAGCTTCCTTAGTTTTAAATGTAAAAAATCATACAGTCTGAGAATGAAATCATACTTTTTTTGAAGTGCTATCTTTTTTTTTAAGTAGGCTCCACACCCAGCACATGCAGCCCAACATGGGGCTTGAACTCACAACCCTGAGATCAAGACCTGAACAGAGATCAAGAGTTGGATGCTTAACCAACTGAGCCACCCAGGCATACCTGAAATGCTGTGTTTTTAAGTTTATGCATTTCATAGCATAATGGAGACCTCACAGTGGATTCCGTGACATTAACTGTACTATAGCCTGAGACCCCAGTTTTCTAGTAGAGCAGAGCCCTACTTCACACCCAAATGAATAGAGCCAAAGGAATGCTCTATCTGCTGCAACCATTATTTGCCTTTGGTTCCCCCAGGCTATGGCTAAATGTCATTCTGTGGGCTGAGATGCACCAGAACTTCCCTCTCTTATTCCTCTGTTTCCCTCTGCAGGTCCCTGAACATAAAATTAAATCAATTCTACCAATAAAACAAGAACAGGATTCATGTCCTCTTCAGATATTCAGGGAAGGGAGGCAGCACACAGTAGTATTTGTTGGCAATCAGATAAAGACTACCATCTAGGGGATCCCTGGGTGGCTCAGCGGTTTGGTGCCTGCCTTTGGCCCAGGGCATGATCCTGGAGACCCAGGATCGAGTCCCACATCAGGCTCCCTGCATGGAGCCTGCTTCTCTCTCTGCCTCTCTATTTCTGTGTCTCTCATGAATAAATAAATAAATAATCTTAAAAAAAAAAAAAGACCATCATCTAGGTTTAGCAATTCCACTTTTGGATATAGATCCTAGAGAAACTCTCACACATATACCTTAGAAGACAACTACAAAAATGTTTTTAGCAAAATAATTCATAAGAGCAAAACATTGGAAATAGCCCCAATTGTCCATCACCCGGAAAGTGGGATACTATACAATAATGGCAGCTAACTTTGGAATGAATCTCACCGTTGAATATTAAGACCAAGTCACATAAGAACACATGCGTTATAGATTCATTAATAGAATAGTTAAAAAATGAGACCACTTAGAATGTGTACTTGGCAAAACTAGAGAAACACAATTATCTGTAGGGTGGAAAGGAGGAAGATGTCATCAGAGTTGTAAATGCAGGAGTTTCAAAAGGGTTAGGAATTATTCTCCTTCATAAACAATGTGATGGGTATTCAATTATTTTAATATTTTCACATTTTGACATTTCTGAATTCAGGAGGATCTTAAAAGGTGTACTTGTTATTGTGATAGAAGTCTTAACCAATTTCTGTGTTCACAGTATGTGCTATTAAACAGAAGTCTGAGAAATACTTGTAGTAAGTACAAAATAGAAATTCAAAGGGACAAGAGAAGATGTATCCATAGGTCATGAAACCTATTTCAAAGGAAACATCTACATTTATTCTACTAATTCTCACATCACAGATGCAACCAAAAGTATTTCCCAAGTTGTTTATAGCCTTGGATAGAGGCTTAAGAGTAATCTTTAAAGATATTTTTGAGTATTCTTTTGGCATAAGTAGATAAATAAGTAGTTGAAATATTTCTCATAGTTCTGTGAGATTTATGAAAAATTTAAGTTTAATAAAAGAATTTTGAGTATAGCAATCAACTATTTACTAGAAAAATGTAAATCCAGTAACATCCAGCTGAAGGTCACTTTTTCTTTCAGAGCTTTACATACTGCCCAGCAGGGTAAGTGAATCTCTTTGTTTCTGAGAACCTTCAGTTCCTTGGCCACTATCCCAGTATTACTGTAGAGTTCTACTATGAAATATGAATAAAACAATTCCATTCAAACATTGCTCTGCACACCAGGGTTAAGGAAAAAGAAAAAGAAGTCTTTCTTTTTCCTTTAGCTCTAAGCCAATATGTTGCTTAGTGTCTATAAGATAAGCTAAAATCTCATTCCATTTCATATCAGTTCAAGTAAAAAAAACTTACTCCCTGATATTTTTAGGTCCACTTTTCATTTGTGAAGATCCCTGAACTAGTAGGAAGCAATTCTTTGTACATTATAAGAAAAAATAAGGAGAGCTGCAGAATTGGTGGAAAAGGATACAACTGGGAAAATAAAAGCAAAAGAAATGATAAAGATTTTCTTTGCCCACAGATGCATGAGAAAACAAATGCACCAGGAGCAAAACATATTGATAGCTCACTAGGAAACACCCCATAGAAGGGCTGCTGGCTGGCTCAGTGGATGGAAAATGTGACTCTTGATCTCAGGGTTGTGAGTTCAAGTCCCAAGTAGAGCTTACTTTAAAAAAACAAAAACCGCAGTGGAACTGCTAAAATAAACAAAAGAGTTACTTTTGATTTTTGTAAAATAATTTATTTCCATTTAGAAATAACCTGGACATAAACTCAGTACCGTCATTCACATGGCCCACATCCCTATCCTCCCTAAATATACTTATTTAAATATGAAGGTAAATATGAAGGGAAGCCACTAAACTTCAAAACCCATCTGTTTTCAGAGCCATAGGGAGGATGATTTTTTTTTTTTTAAGTGTTAGGTCTTGTTTATAAAAAGCAGTGTGTTCACCTGCAGGAAGAGGTAATATCAACATGGAAATAAGGCAGACAGAAATGCCAGCCACATGACCAGCCTTATGTTAGCCAAGAAAAGTCTGACCACCAGATTTTATAGAAAGAACTAAAACACAATGTAGGATGTAGGCAGTTGCTGGGAATCCAACACAGCTTCAGCAAAAGAGTTATCCCATCCTGAAACAGAAAGTATCTACAGATCTTTTTTCCTCGGTTCTGCCTTTAACAAGACTCAACTGTCCCACCTGCTGCTGCTACTGTGCACTTCTCCATTCTCTCTTAGCTGGCTTCCACTTCTTCACAGTTTCTACTTGGGCTTCTCATCTGGTTTTGTGTGCTGTCTTCTTCTCAGACTTCAAGCCACACTATAAAACTGCTACCAGATCACCAGCATAACTATCCAGCTTCCATTGGCCAAAGATTCACACCAGAACTACTTACAGGCTTCTGGTCAGGCTGTGAACCAGCTACCCTTGCATCAAATGCCCTGGCTTGGTCAGATCAGCTCTGGACAAGGGCAATGGTATACAATGGAACCCAACGTTCCATATATAGGCAAGTTTTCAAAAGGGAGTTTGCATGAGACTTGGTTTCTTCAGTGGAGAAGATACAGTACTTAGTGCATTCTCCATCACACAAGTTCACATTCTGATGTTTTCTCATTTTTTGCATTATTTCTTATAATAAAAAACTTCAATTTGCTTTAAATATGCAATTTTGGATTGGGTTTTTCTTCTTTTATCCCAGATCTATTGAATTTCTATGTTAAAAAATAGTAATATACTAGGTATTGGGCATGAGAGGTGGGAAATAAAACATTCTAGCAAAAGAGATATTACAACAAAAAAATTGAAAGAAAATTCTTTTTATGCGTGGGAGAATAGTAATCAAGAAGTGGTCACATTTACGGTCAGGGAGACCAGGGTTCAAATTCCAGCTTTGACATTTCCTAGCTGTGGATTTTGGACAAGTTGCATAATGTCCCCAAACTTTAGTATCTTTTCTATAAAACAGATAATAATAGAACCTCCTGCAGGAATCTCTAGGATCTGTTTTTAAGCGCTTAGGCGAACACACATACACATGAGTCCACACATGCATGTGCATACAAACATCAGCTTGACACTTGCTATTATGAGATCCCAGGATATCACATTCACTCAGAATTCTTTTCTAAAGATTTTATTCATTGATTTGTGGGAGAGAGAGAGCACACAAGTGGTGGGGAAGGGCAGAGGGAGAGAGAGAAGCAGGGAGCCAAGGAACAGGGAGCCCAACACAGGGCTTGACCTAGGATCGTGACCTGAGCTGCCTTAGATGCTTAACTGAGGCACCCAGGTGCCCCTCACTCAGAATTTTTAAATTATGTTTTGCAAAAAGGGAAAAAATGCCTTAGTTCTTGGCCAAGTCCAAAGAGATAGTGGAGAAATGTCTCAGCAAAACACAAAGACCGCTTCTTTTCTTTAGAATTTATTCTTTACTATCTGTACCCTATGCCCACTTGTGATCCAATCAGTGAGCCAGTGTTACCAGCCAAACATCACCCTTCTATACCGCATGAAGTCCATGCAGGGAGTGTTTTCACCCATCTCTTCTTGTTACTAACAATTCCGGGATCACTGGGAACAAATGCTTCAACCTATAATCAATAAGTATGCAGGAGCCATCTGGAATGTGTGCCAGAAAAGGCAGTGCTAAATCTTTCCCATTCTCCTCTCCATTTCCTGGCCCTTCTATAGTGAGATAAGAACATGTTCTAGTTCTGGAGAATTAAATGTGCACAGAAGTGACACATATCACCTCTGGGCTGAGGTGGTAAAAAGTTCAAATGATTTTCTATGCCTTGGTGACTGGCAAAAATCCAGTGGGAATAAATCTTTGTTGGACTAAGCGCAGCAATTGTAGATTTAATTTGTTTCTGAGGAATACTCTGGCTTCTACTGACTCATACAGAGTGGCTTTCGGTACTATAGGAAATTATTAAACTGATCCAAGTAAAGATGCTCTTTGTATTCCAGGAGGCAGAGATTGTAAATCATTTTGCCCTCACCCAAGAGCACCAGTCTCAATTCACTTCCTGAGTTGCTACAATTCTAGGGGCTACAGAGGCTGAGCCACAGACGGGGTGTAGCAATGCCAAGAGGACAGAAGACAATGTGTCACGACTTCCACAAACCATCAAGTTTAATAACACACAGAATTTTCTTCTTATGCCAAGTTCTTTGTTAGCCAAAGTAAATGACCATTATTCAGACAACTGTTGTATCAGCAGTCCTATAACAGCTAATAACTTTAGAGTGCTCGTGATTCAAAGCGCTTTGTGCATAATAACTCATTTAACACATATAACAACCCCTTAAGGTTGATATATTCTCGTCCCCATTTTCAAGATCAAGAAACTGAGGCATGGTGAACTCTCACAATTTGGAGGAGACAACTGGTTCATGGTGAAGCCAGAAGCTAATTATTTGGTCTGCAAACAGATTCACTTGCTTCACAATGTGGTCGGGATATGAAACAGCACAGCCTACATGAAACACTTTGTGAATAACCTCATCTGCCCTAAACATCCAACAAGCATTTGCCTTTATTACAACTATACTGATGATGATGGCTGAGATTGGTAGGAGTCATCCTTGAGCTTCCCGGAGAGCCAAGTGTTATGTTGCCACGTGGGGACTGTGGTCCATTTGCCACTGATGTGAATAGATACAATTCCAAAGACAAGAACTCAACCTCCAGTTGAGCTGAACGAGAAGCATCCAGGTAAGACTAAAAGTGCCCATAAGTCCTATGCTATGTAGCATTTCAGCAGTTGTTGGTTAACGTATCTCTCATGTTCCTGTCACTAACATAAGTAATGTACACCGATAATCACTATCAACGGCATTGTTGTTATTATCAGAATGACAGATAACCATACAGGTGCAAGAAGCGTTTCCTGTAAAGGAGTGCTTGGTGTCCTGGGCAATAAATGCCTACCCAGATAGCAATTCAAAAGTGATGACACAGGAAGTTAGGTTTTAATTACTTCACTCAGCAACTGGAATACACAACTTGTCAATCTTAAGGAATATAAATCCCCTGTCAACAAACAAAAGGGAAGGCATGAAATTGAAGGAGGCTGCCAAGCAATGTATGAGCTAATCAGTGTGATTTTTAGGTCTTAGATGCATATCACATAGAGTATTATAAAAAGCATCAAGTAAGTCTGCAAATTCAATACTGAATATGGGAATGATTAAAGGGCTCCTGTTTTGCCATTCACAGATCATGTGGCAGTATTTTAGAAATATTTCATAGACAATGATTTCTGGCACCTTCCACTCACACAGGTAGTGTGCTTCACTGTTGCCTAAGTGCCCACACACTAGTCAAAGGGCCAAGAGAATAACCAACAAGCCTGGGTGCATCTACCTGTCTGAACATTCTGCTCTTTCTGAAGAAGCTGGTTGACTTTTAATAGTAGGCTGCATGTTATGTATCATGCCACCTTAAGTAATATGGAAATCTCTTTTAATTTTTCAAATGTAGAGATATAGCTTAAGTTTCACATATCAACTGGGAAAGGGAGAGGAGGCAGGTCATCATGGTGTCTATTTTAATGCATTTCTTAGTATATCATAAGCCTTTTATCTCAGTTTATGTTTCTTCATTTCTTTACTGTTATTATCCAAGAATCCTTATAAGAATTGAGAGTTCGATCAGAGTTGACCAGATAGTCTAATTATTCTATAAAAATAATCGCTCATTTTAAAAAACTCATTGACCACAATGAGAGGATTCTAGGCAACCACACAATGAATCTGAAAACTGGTAAATAAAGGGAGTAAAGCATTTAACCTGTCATTCCTGCATGACCAGGCATCTAGGTAACAAACAGTTAATGAGAAAGTTTGTCTTATAGAAGCATTACAGCTAACAACTGAAAAAAAGAATGATGGGTTTTCAATATGACTGTTTTACAAACACTAATGAATTAATGGATCTATGCACTGATCATCAGTGACTCCCAACATCACTAAAAGAAAGACAACCAGATATTATGTGTATCTTGATATAAGTACACAACACTTTCTATGAAGTACTCTTGCCAAAAATTCAAACCTGAATTGGTGAATTGATGAAAATCAAGCCTCTAGATCCTGCCACCAACTTACAGAAAAACAGGGGGCAGAGGGAAGTGTTAGTTAATATCACAGGCATGTGGTCAGGAAAATCCAGACTGTAGGAAATTCTACAGAACAAATGAACTCATTACTTCAACAAATACTTTCCAAGTAGAAAAAAGAGATGGATGAAAATATAGATTAAAAGGCACTTAAGAGATGTATCAAACAATTGCAGTGCATTAGATTCATTTAGAACTGATGCAAACAAATTACATGCTAAAATAACTTATGAGACAGGGAAATCTGAACACAACTACAATTAATTGTAAAATTTAAATTTACCTTTTAAGCGTTAAAATGGTATGTAATTATTTTTAAAGCATTCATATCTTTTAGAGAGACAGGTTTTTTTAATTATACATATAGAATTTGCTTCAAAATAATCTGGAGAATTGGTGAGGATAGAGATGAACTATGACTGACTATGAGCTGGTGATTGTTGGAGCCGGGTGCAGAGTATATGAAGGTTCATTATGCTATTCCACCCATGTTTGTGTGTTTCATATTTTTCATAGTACACAGTTGAAAACCATACCTCTTTCAAATTTTAAAACTCAGATGAAAACAGGCTGATCATAAAAATTTGATGGTGATCTTGAACTTCAGACCAATTGCCCAAAAAGTGATGAGTTCTTGTTATTTTCCATTGTAAATTATAAACAACCAATTTTGTTTCTCTATCTGTGACATCATATGGTTTGGAGGTTTGTAGGGGAAGAATTTTTCTCATCCAAATTCAATTTGAGGGAATTGATCCATTTCTCTGTAAATTCAAGCAAGAATTTGAAAATTAAAGAAAATATACGTAGTGCAACAGGTGGGTAGAGGAAGTCTGGAGTGATAATAGTGATAACCATCTTTTACCATCACAGAGGAGATCTATATGGTATTTGCCTACTCCTGATGAAATAATAAATTTACCTTGATGCAGATAATGTGCTATTTCATGTACATGGAGGGAATTTAGATGAGACACAGCCTGCAGCCTGAGTGGCAATAAAGAAATACAGTTGGATCTGTGCTGACAAACAGAAAATATTTATTCAATCAAAAAAATCAACAAGTTTCTTGCACTTACTGCTTACTATATCTTTTATCTTTTTAGGCAATAATTTTCTATATAAAGCTGCATGGATAATGTTTGTCCTTTGATTCACTGAAAATAAAATAATAACGTTAATCATACTTTTCTCTGTTACTTCAAAATTATATCACCTCAATAATTATAATTCCACATGCTTGAATTTTGAAAGTTTGGATTGCAGGTAAGCTGCATTTTACCTATGCCTAAAAACCTTTCTTCAAAAAATCTTTAATTCATTGGTTTCTTCATGAAAACAATAAACTAGACATCGTGTTAGATATATGAGCCAATAAGAGTGAATAATAAACAGTCTGTGCTTCTTTGAGCTTATGGTATAGTAAGAGAGATGAACAAGTAAGCAAATTATAAATGCACAATTTTATTTTTTTAAGGATTTTATTCACTTATTCATGAGAGACAGAGAGAGAGAGAGAGAGGCAGAGGCACAGGCAGGGGGAGAAGCAGGCTCCATGCAAGGAGCCTGACGTGGGACTTGATCCCATGTCTCCAGGATCAAGCCCTGGGCTGAAGGCGGCGTTAAACCACTGAGCCACCCGGGCTGCCCTAAATGCACAATTTTAATTTGGGGTAAAAGCTTTAAAAGAAATACTCAGGGTTAAGAGATACGCACACACATACACACACACACACACACATATATATGTATTTATCACTATATATATAGTGAGTGAATCCACTAACATTTTTCATTTAAAAATGTTCATTGGGACTTCTGCTTCCTGCCAAGGTTGAGTAAGGGACCAGATTTTTTCCTCTCACCTGGGAAAAAATAAAAAGATATATATACATATAAAAATGGTGATGTTCCAATATTGGACATCAAGAATGCAGGACAGTCATTTTTGAAAAAAGGGAAACAAATAATGTGAGCTCTTTGATTAACTCAGCTGACTGCCCAGAGATTTCCAGGCAGCAGCAGAGGAAGCTAGAACACAAGTGGATTCCAGGACTCTCCCTGAGTTGAAGAGTCAGAACTGGGAGCCAAGGAGGCCAAAGTAACTAGGGTACAAGAGGCAGACAACTGCAGAGACTGAGACCTGCAAAGAGTGAGAGCTCCCAAGATCTGTAAATGGTACTCCTTGGGTTTTCAGGTAGTACTAACCAGTATATCTGAATAAAGTCTGTGCATTGTTCCCAAGGCAGGGGGAAAAAAACACAAGACGAGTGAAAGGAAGAAAACTTGGGACTCCTCCAAGACTGGGGATATTCTATATTCTCACTAGCTAGGGTAGAAAACTTCATGGTACATGATGTATCCACTAGAGTTGGGTCAGAGGCAATTGTTCTAATACTGGAAAAAAATTAGACAATAATAAAAACTGCATCATCCTATCTATAAAAAAAAAAAAAGTAAAAGCAAGCTTTAAAAGGATTAAACTGTTTCCAAGGAATTTAATTGTGTCCCAGAAAGCTCAAGAGAGTTTACAGACCACAAAAATATCTAGCACACAACAAGGTAAAATTCACATTCTAGCATTCAGTATAAAAGTTACAAGTCATACAAAGAAGCTTAACAATAAGGCAGCCGGGGTGGCCCAGTGGTTTAGCGCCGCCTTCAGTCCAGGGGTTGATCCTAGAAACCTGGGATCAAGTCCCACTTCGGGCTCCCTGCTTCTCCCTCTGCCAGTGTCTCTGCCTCTCTCTCTCTCTCTCTCTCTCTGTATCTCTCATGAATAAATAAATAAAATCTTAAAAAAAAAAAAAAAAGCTAGACAATATGACTCTTCAATTGCAATAGACCTAGAAATAACACAGATAATAAAATTAACAGGCAAGGACTTTAAAATAGTTCATGTAAATAAGGATGTAGAATATCTAATAATATCTAATAATGACCCATATCAAACTTGGAAAAATGAAAAATATGATGCTTGAAATAAAAACTACAGTGGATGGGATCAACAGCATATCAAGAAAAGATCAGTAAACTTTAAGACATAGCAATAAAAATAATTCAGAATGAAACAGAAAGAAAAAAGACTGAAATTGAAAGAATAAAGCTCTGGAGATGTGGACAATTACAAGCAAAGTAATATACATAAAAGAGAGAAGCAGCGAGAAAAAAATTTTGAAGAGATAATGACTGATGATTTTTTTTTTTTTGAGATTTATTTTATTTTAGAGAGACAGAAAGCAAGCACAGGAAGAGAGAGAGAAAGTTAAGCAGACTCTGTGCTGAGCAGGGAACCTGATGCCGGGTTCAAACTCATGACCTCAGACTATGACCAGAGACAAAACCAAGAGTCTGTTTCTCAACCGATTGTTCATCTCGACTGATGAATTTTATAATTTGATAAAAATTATAATCCAAAGATACAAGAAGCTTAAACAGAAATTATAAATCCAAAGATCCAAGAAGCTTAAGCAGAAATAAAACTACATCAAGTGACATCATAATCAGATTACTTAAAACCATAATAAAGAGAAAAATCTTAACAGCCGCCAGAAGAAAGACCATTACATACAAGAGAGTAAAAAGTAATGACCAGCTTCTCAAACACTGTGCAAGCCAGCAAACAATGGAGAAAGATTTTTAAAGACTGAATTATTAAAATAGTATTAAAATAAAAGAAAAGATTAATGATTCCCAGGGGCTAAGGACAGGATGGATAGGAGGCACACATGTGGCTGTAAAGGGATTGCATGAGGGATCGTTGTTGTTACATGTGATGAAACTGCATATATACTCACATAGGAGCGTGTAAAACTAACAAAACTAGTAATCAGGTATATGGATTGTATCAATGTCAAGTTCCTGATTTTAATATTATACTATAATATGCAAGGTGTTACCTTTGGGCAAAACTGAGTGCAGGGTATAAGGAACCTCTCTACTATTCCTTGAAAGTTTCTGCAATCTATATTTATTACAGAATAAAAATGTTTAAAAAATAAGACAAAAACAAAAACCAAAAGAATTCAAAATTAATAGAAATGTACTATAAGAAAGAAGCAAAGGAAATCATTTGGGAAGAAAGAAAATGATGCCAGATGGAAATCTAGATCTACACAAAGAAGTGAATACTCCCAGAAATAGAATATGTGGGGCAATTTTAAATTCATTTCTTATATTTGCATATCTTTAAATAATAATGGTCAGCTTTAAGAAAAAATAATTATCTACTGTAAGATATGTGACATGAGTTGCATATAAAATGTATATAAAAGAACCCCAAAGACCAGGAGGGAGGAAATGGAAATGGATTGCTATAAAGTTCTTATACCACACATGACATATTACAATATAACTCGAAGACAGCTGGTAATAAATTAAAGAAGTATATTGTAAAATATACAATATTTATTTTTTTAAAGAAAGGTTATAGAAAATATGCCAAAAGGAAAATAAAAATACTGAATCCAAAAGAAAGCAAAAAGAAAAAGGGTGGGGGAGGAGAATATATAGGACAAATAGAAGGGTATTTGATTTTTAACTCCAAAATAATAACATTAGCATGAAACGTACATAGACAAAGATCCCTGTTACAGGTTGAATTGTGTCTCTCTGAAAGATATATTGAAGTTCTAACCCCCAGTAGTTCAGCATGTGAGCTGATCCAGAAATATGATCATTGCTAATATAATTAGTTAGATGAGATCATACTGAAGCAGAGTGAGTTCTTATCTAATATGACTGATATTCCTATAAAATGAGAAAAGATGATATGAAGACAGACACACAAGAATACCATGTCAAGACAGAGGCAGAGATTGGAGTTATGTGGCCACTAGCTAAGGGACACCTAGGGCCACCAGTAGCTGGAGGTGGCAAAGAAGGATCCCCCCTAGAGGCACCAGAGGGAGCACAGCCCTTATAAGAGCTTGGTTGGGATTTCCAGGCTCCAGACTATGAGAAAATACATTTCTGTTGTTTTATACCACCAAGATTGTGTCACGTTGTTCTGGCATCCCTAGAAAGCCAGTGCAGTATCCAGATTATAAAGCAGAGAATGCCAGATTGATAGACAAGCAAGTGCCAACCGCACTCTGCCTACAAAAGACCCACTTTAAATATCAAAACAGAAATTTAAGGGGTGTCTGAGTGGATCAGTTAGGCGTCCAACTCTTGATTTCAGCTTGGGTCATGATCCCAGGTGGTGGGATTGAGCCCTGCAGCGGGCTACGTGCTCAGTGGGGAGTCTGTTTGGGATTCTCTCCCTCTCCCTCAATTCTCTCTCTCTCTCTTTCTCTCTCTCTCTCTCTCTCTCACACACACACACACACACACACACAAATAAATAAATCTTTTTTTAAAATAACAGAAATTTAAACATGGAACTATCTCAAAAAGTTAAGTATAGAATTATCTCCAAAAATAAAACAGAATTACCATGTGACCCAACAATTCCCCTTCTAAGTATATACCTAAAAGTATTCAAAGCAGGGATTTTTTTTTTAAAGATTTTATTTATTTGTTAATGAGAGATACAGAGAGAGAGGCAGAGACACAGGCAGAGAGAGAAGCAGGCTCCATGCAGGGAACCCGACGTGGGACTCGATCCAGGTCTCCAGGATCAGGCTGAAGGCAGGCGCCAAACTGCTGAGCCACCCAGGTGTCCCTCAAAGCAGGGATTTAAATGGATACCGGTTTTTACCGCAGGAATAGTCACAATAGTAAAAAAGATGGAAACAATGCAAGTGTCTATCAACAGATAAATGGATACACTGAGAATTATGCCAATAAGGGTTTCACCAAAGAAGATATAAGATGACAAATAAACATATGAAAGTATGCTCACCATGTTTCATCATTAGGAAAATATACATTTAACTAAAATGAGATGAAACTCCTAAGCTATTAGAATGGCTAAAATAAACTTTAAAATGACAATATCAAAAGCGCAGATGAGAACGCACAATGGGAATGCTCATCTAGCGCTGATGGGAATGTAAAATGCAACTGTTGCCTTAGAAAACAGTTTGGCATTTCTTAAAAAGTGACATGAATACCAGGAAAGGATCTGTTCCAGGTGTCTCTTGTCTCTCGTCTCTCGTAGCTTCTTGGCTTGTGGCAGCATAACTTCAATCTTCACATGGTGTTCTCTGCGTGTATATTCATCTATGTCAAAATTTCCCCTATTTATAAGGACATAAGTCATATTGGATTAGAGGCACATCTGACCCCAGTATGACCTTATCTAAACCAATTACATTTGTAGCAACTCTATTTCCAGATAAGGTCACATTCCTAAGTACTGGGGATTAGGACTTTGTGGGGGAAACAATTTGATCCATAACAGCACCTATTAGAATGGCCAAAATCTTCTGTTCTCCTAGAAATCTGTTTATTTTTCAATTAACAAAAAGTGAATTTCTGACGTTTTTGTTTGGGGTATTGGATTTAAAAGTATGTCATTTATGTTTGATACATTTAATTAAATGTTTGGCAGGAGTTTATTAGGAACTTCTATTTATTTTAGCCAGTTTAGACTGCAGTAGATCATTTAAAATTCCATCTGAGATTATTGTTGACATTATTATTTTTAAAAAGTACATCTGATAGGACAGCGCCTCTCTGGTGCCAAATTTTTTATTCTTCTCTGATAATTTTTTTTTTTATTTGGTAAATGTGTTAACCTCATTCTCTCTTAGTAATTTCCTGATTTTGTAGTTTATGATTCAGATAATGCTATTTAATCAGTAGGTCAGACTAATAAGCTTATGCTCCCTACTAAATAAATAAATAAATAAATAAATAAATAAATAAATAAATAAAACTGACCATATCAAGTATGTGAGAATGTAAATGGTACAAGCACTTAGGAAAACCGTTTAGAAGTTCCTTTAAGAGTTACACATATTCCTACCATATGGCCAGCTATTCCACTACCAAGGTATTTACCTAAAAGACAAGAGGGTATACACCCATGCCAGGGTTATACAACAATATTCACAGTAGCTTCAGTTATGCTTTCCAAAAACTGGAAACAATCCATGTCCACCAACAGGTGAGTGGTTAAACTAACTGTGGCTGTGGTTTATATCCATACAATGGAATACTACTCAGCCATAGAAGAGAATGTACAACTGATACACAACTTGAATGGATATTAAAATAATCATGCTGAGTAAAAGAAGTCAGGAAAAAAATATATATATAGTGCACAGTATATGATCCCATTTGTGTACAATGCTAGAAAATGCAGACTAGTCTATAGGGGGAAAACATGGACTCACAGGCTGACTGGGGACAGGAGGAAGAGGGGCAGAAGAGGAGATTAAAACAGGATACAGTGAGGGGCACCTGGGTGGCTCAGTGGTTGAGTGTCTGCCTTTGGCACAGGGTGTGATCCTGAGATCCTGGGATTGGGTCTGGCATTGGGCTCCCTACAGGAAGCCTGCTTCTCCCTCTGCCTATGTCTCTGTGTCTCTCATGAATAAATAAATAAAATCTTTTCAAAAAAAAGGGCAAGAGAAAACTTTTGAAGGTGATGAACCTATTCATTATCTTGACTATGGTGATAATTTCACAGATATATATATATATATATATATATATATATATATATATATATATATATAATAAACTTATCAAATTGAACACTTTAAAGAAGTTCAGTCTACTTCATGTCACCTGTACCTCAATAAAGCTGTAAAAAAAATCCTCTGACTCACTTAAAAGGGTATTATATTTATCACATATCTACAAAGTACCTAGGAAAAGGCCAGAAATACAGAAAATGCTCACTGTAAACTTGATGACTGAAAAGAATACTAATTAAAAATTGTGACTAAATTTTAAACTAACCTCAAAAGGTGTACATTTATTAAGTATTTACTAGTCTGTAGTATTTCTTTTGTTTATGCAGGCACAGAGCATAAACAAAAGTATAAGACAATATCGTATCAGCTTCTAAAAGAACAAATTACACAAAAATAACCAGTTATATATAATTCATTTTCATCTCTTTATTAAAATACTTTCTCTAAATATTTGGGTGACACTGCTTATATGATTTATTTAACATTTAATAAATAAATCTCTATAAACAATAAGCTGAATTATATGCTTAGTTGCTTTATTATTGCTATTATATTATTATTATTATTATTATTATTATTATTATTATTACTCTCTTAGACTAGCTGGGCTTTCTTCCTATTCCCTGTCTGGGGAAATCAAAATTAGTATAGTTCTTTTTCTATTAAATAAATATTGAACAAGTCAGTTTTTAAAATTTTTACTTCTTGCACTTATCTCTACTTACCAAAATGAGTACTTTCCTCTCCCACATTCCACCTATCCCCAGACCCCATTCAAGTATTTCTTCATCATATACATTAGCAACACAGTGTCAATTTTGGTTGCTCATCTTAAAATCCTTCTAAATGTGCAGTGAAACTTCAGCCTTTACTTTATTCTAATAGTCCATAATTTCTTAAAAATTAAAGCTATGCGCCCTTCCCAGAGCATCTATTAATAAGCCAAAAGATTTTATAAATCAGTTAGTGTCCATATACTAGCTGTCATCTTATTAAAATTGTTCTTGTTCACGCATAGTTTCCTTATTAAAAAATAATCTTAGTAAGTTTTATCTTGGGTCTTCCCATTTGATTTATGTGGTAGATTTTATAATGGCAACTTTACCAAATCTCAATTTACAAAATCTCTGGTATGTGATATAGTATAATAAAACTTTGACTTGAGATATTAACTAGGTGATAAAATGCTACATAAGATTCATTTGTAAGGTGTAAACTGCTAGTTCTAACTTAATACCCTGTAACTAGAGAGAAATATAGAACTCATGCCTATGCCTGGAAGAAAAAAAAAGGCAGAAGAACCAAGAAAGTTGCCTTTTCACTATTCCAGCACCTTAAGAATGATGACATAAGATGGTGATCATCTGAGTAAAACTCCATACAATACCAACACTCCTCCTGGGAAACAGGATTCCCTATTCCTCTGTCAGGGCCCCACCATCCAGGGCAAGGACAAAAGATCGCAACAACTGGATCTACATCAAATCTGGATCTGACCCAAAAAAATGTTTTCCATCTGTAACCACCTCTTCTCTTGCCAACTCTTGTCCAGTACCTTTTGCTACCACTTTTTAAAGCATATTAGTGTGTTATGCCACTGACCTGACCTCTTCTCTTAAATACTGGTAGCAGCAGCAGCTTCTTTGAAGAGACAGACTCCCAAGAGCACGCTACTTAGCTTAAAGAAAAGCAAAAGGATGCAGATTTTGTGTTCAGTTACTCCATTCTTTTCTTAGAATGAAATACTGTCTTAGGGAGTCTATTTATATCATCAGACCCCTGAGGCACCACCACTCACCGGGAAGAATTTACACCCCACCGGAATCCCTATGCTTCCTCCTTCAGCACACTTGTAGTTGAATCCCAGTCTTCCCTTTATTTTACGAGCCTGGAAAATCTCTTTCCTATTCATTCAGTATCTGCACCATACTTCAGTATCCGTGCTATATAGCAAACATGACTAATACTGAAAAATAAGAACTAGACTCTGAGTTATATTTTCCAATATATCTTGGATTATCTTGAAATGAGTCATTCACCAAGGTGGTAAGACAGGATATTTGATAACTCACTTTCACTGAAAATATCAAGACGCTCTATAGACACCTGGACTGATTCTGTCATTTATTTGCTTGCTTACGCAGGTGAATATCGTTCACGAAATAAGGATCTAATGTTATCCTTCAGCAAAAACTCCACTCAGAGAAAACCTATACTTCTAAAACACTGGAGCTCTGTGCTATTATTTCATTATCTGTAAATCGATACTAAAACCCCCAGACGATTTTCCATAGGTGTCAGAAAGAATGACCTATTATAAAATAAGGAGTGGGGGAGATAAGGGGTAAGAAACACCAACATGCATCCAGGAACTCCAACCAATCTGTTTATGTCAAAATCAAATTCTCTAAGATCTTTTCTCTCAGGGTCAATTCAATTCAAAGTGTAACTAGGACTTATCCATGGGCTGACTGAACTGAATGACCTACACGTTTTTAAGGAGAGAAAGCGTTCAAGAAACCATCATAAATGAAATTGAAAGACAGGATGAACAAAAAACAAATTCACAATACATATGACTGAGAAAGGCTTAATAGCCATACTACATAGAGGGTACAGAGACTTCATTAAGCAAAAGATAAACAATTCCGTATAAACTAGGCAATGTATATGAACTATCAACCTCAAAAGATAAATACTCAAGATATTTAAAAAATTGGTCACAATAATAATCAGAGGACTGAAAACTGAAATGATAATAATATACTTTTCTCACTTGCCAAAGTGGACAATATTTTTACAATGATAATGCTCAGGGTTAGCAAGGGTTTGGGCAGCAAGGTGTTCACATATGTTGCTATTCACAATGCAAATTGCTCTTATTCAGGGCACCGGGGTGGTTTAGTGGTTGAGCATCAGCCTTTGGCTCGGGTCATGATCCTGGGGTCCTGGGATCAAGTCCCACATCAGGCTCCCTGCAGGAAGCCTGCTTCTCCCTCTGCCTATGTCTCTGCCTCTCTCTCTGTGTGTCTCATGAATAAATAAATAAAATCTGTTAAAAAATTGCTCTTCCTAGAAGGCAATGTATATTTATAGGATATGTATATTAATTTATGTATATTTTAAAATGTATACATATTTTAAAGGCATACATATCATATATTTTAAAGACACACATATATTTATATAATGTATATTAATTGATATTATGTATTATGTATTTTAAAATATAACATTGAAAACATTTATTTATTATTATATGTGTATATGCAAATATAATGGAAGTATATATTACACGATTATTTTGAAAGGTATATTTCTATTTTACTACCATTTCCTAACAAACTAATTGAAAATATGCTGATTTAAGATTCTGGCTCTCCTAAAGTGGATGACTTTCATGGCACATAGACAAAGTCTCCTTTGGGATTCTTCTCAGAATCTTTGATATCATCTAATGGAGAATGAAGAATAGACATTATTCTTCAACAAACCAACAAAACTAGATGTGTTGTCAAACATTACAGACACTCCCTCTACAGGCAGAGTAGATGGAATTTTCTTCCAATTGAAATTTTTCTTAGCAAAGTAACTATTTTGAAGAAGTCAACTTCACAATTTCCAAAAGAGGCCCACAAAGTGATATTAGCACATACATAATATGGGGAAATCCAAAAATTAGATCATTAAGACATCTGGGGTTTCACTCACTCGCGTGTTGAGGGAAAAATGGAGTAGCTTCCAATTCCTTCATTATCCACTTCAAATTATTAGAATAAATGTCAGCAATTCTGGAGTCTATGACATCATGTAAAAAGACTAATTCTGTTCTCATTCTGCTCCAAGTTACAAATAAGCAATGCCATTTCCAGCACAAATGGATTCACCAAAATCAGTCATTATGTAATGCTTCTTTTATTTGACATTATAACAAGCAATTTCCTAGAATGGATCAAAAAGAATATGGATTGAAGAAAACTTTGGTCTTGGTAAAATTCCAGGCTTTAAATTGAAACTACTTCACATTTTTTTATCTGTGTTTTTGATTGACCAATGTAAGGGGCTCATTGGTTCAAAGAGCTTTATGTTTCCATTGTATGAGTCTTTCTGTAAGGAAGTAGGCTTTGAGGCCCATCACATTTAATGATAAAAGCAAAACCAATGTGGGACATCAAAGTGGCTCAGTCGGTTAAGCATCTGCCTTTGGATTAGGTCATGATCTCAGAGTCCTGGGATGGAGGCCCACATCAGGCTCCCAGCTCAAACCTGGAAAAGGAAGATTTATCTCTCAAGGAAGATCTCCTTGAGGAGATGATGCCTCAGCTAAGTCTTAAAAATGAAAAGGCATTGGGCAGCCCGGGTGGCTCAGCAGTTTAGTGCAGCCTTTAGCCCAGGGTGTTATCCTGGAATCCCAGGATCGAGTCCCAGGTCGGGCTCCCTGCATGTCGCCTGCTTCTCCCTCTGCCTGTGTCTGTGCGCCTCTCTCTGTCTCTGTCTCATGAATAAATAAAGTCTTTAAAACTAAATAAATAAATAAATAAATAAATAAATAAATAAATAATAAAAATGAAAGGGCTTCTTTTATCTGTTCATACTTCAATGAAACAATCAATTTATTAGGGACGTACTTTAAAACCATGAAATGATAGAGGTTAAGCAATGCCTTTAATATTTGGGCCCAGGGTAGAGTAGTCTGTCAAGAGGCATGGCTCTGGAGAAAAGCCCGGTGTGAAAGAAATGTGCAGGACAAACTGAGTAAGAACCTGAACTGAGGCACGTAAAATTTTATAATGAAAAAAATATGAGAGAATAGGATTTGGTAAGTAACTGGACATAGAAAGAATTAAAAAACAAAGGGCACAAATTTGTTTCTACGAATTAGCTGGAAAGAGATAGTGATGATACATTATTAATTAAAAACAGAGGTCTCATGATGTGCAGGTAATTACCTTTGGGGAAAGCTGCTAAGTCCAGTGAAAACATGTAAGTCTAGTTCATGAGATCAGTTGGCCTGAATGAAGAGGGACAGTGAAACGGGGAGCTTGAGGACAGAGAGGTGACAGCTCAGGGAGAGTGATCTATGAAATGGGCAAGAGAAGAAAGAAGTAGTGGTAAAAGCCCAACTAAAATTAGAGATCATCAATCTTGAGTGTAATAAATTATTTCACCATTGAATTACTTTCTTCAGCAACATTCTATGACCTGGAAGCAAAAGCAGATGGAATAAATGCTGCACTGAGAAATGGTATCACAGAAAAGCAAAGCAGCAAATAAATCCATGTGCCCAAATGTTTGCCAAATACTAGCTCATTTAGTGCTCACCAAAGACTATATAATAGAGCCTAATCAGACCTGCACTTGTCAGACCTCCTAGAACTTTCCACATGCCCAAAAACATGGCATCATTTTATAGTTCCAATATGACTAGACATGTTTGAGGACTACTATTATGATACTTTGTTTAAAATGTTTCTTTTGTTGTAATAATAGCAAATAACTTCAATGAGATTGATATGTTCAATAATCTTCACCAAGATTTCAACTCCTGTGCTTTGAGAATTCATTTCATCTTGTACAATAAGCTTTTATTTTGTTTCCATTGCAGAAAAAACTAAGTTTGAGACCTAAAACAGTTAACGAGGGTCAGTCAGCTACCCAAAACAGTTAACTAGGGTCATTCAGCTACCATGTGGTAGAGGAAGATTAAGGCCCAGACTTTTCACATTTCTACCTTGGTAGAAATGCAAAGCAGGCAAAGAGAGAGAAAATACCTGTTCATGAAGGTAAGAACAAGATTTAGCATGGGGCACCTGGGTGGCTCAGTGGTTAAGTGTCTGCCTTTGGCTCAGGGTGTGATCCCAGAGTCCTTCACTGGGCTCCCCTGTCCTTCTCCCTCTGCCTATGTTTCTGCCTCTCTCTGAGGGTCTCTCATGAATAAATAAATAAAATATTTAAAAAAAAGAATAAGATTTAGCAGATGTAAAGAAATGTCAGGTAAGTGTCAACTAAAAACAAGCAATATGTGACCTAGAACAGGGTTGGTAATGGCAAAATCCAGGGTATGAGAGTAATAATGAGCAGTATTAGGAAGTGGAAGTAGAAGGATGCTGGCAGTATATTGAGCAACAAACTTTGATTCAATGTTCATGCTCAACATGGATATTAAGGTTCCTAAGTATTGAGTGGGAGATAAGAAGAAATATGAGAAAGTAATGTGAGCAGAAGCATGAACACAATGTCC
Organism: Vulpes vulpes; assembly: GCF_048418805.1. Classification (NCBI taxonomy): domain Eukaryota; kingdom Metazoa; phylum Chordata; class Mammalia; order Carnivora; family Canidae; genus Vulpes; species Vulpes vulpes. Next base: position 52,391,690 of record NC_132792.1, on the reverse strand, counting down.
AAGTGAACCAATGGCAGGAAACAATTGAAATGCCAAAGGCTTAGAAATTCAGAGAACAAGCTGAGCCTTTCTGAGTTTATAAGAATAACAAAAGAAGCCAACTAGATAGATAGATAGATAGATAGATAGATAGATAGATAGATAGATAGTTTTATAGTTACAGTTAGAGCTGTTTCTACTTATATACGTGATATATCATATAGTTAGATAGATATATATACTTTTATATAATCTTATTTGAAGACCACATTTCTACTGAAGGAGTAAAGAAAGTCTGAAGATGATAGAAAGTTTCTAGCAGTGAAGTAAATGTTACATTAAAAAAAAAAAAAAAAGCCATGGGAGAGGTTAGGTGAGGGATGGGCATGAGTAGCCCATGAATGAAATTAATGGATGAGCTGAATCTGAATGAGTTTGTGTGGAAGAATCAGGAAAGACAAAGACAAACCAAAGAGAGCAGTGACTAATACCAGAGCGTGGGAAACAGAGAAGAAGAAAGGAGTATTTTAAAAAAAAAAGAGAGAGATTTTATTTATTCATGAGAGACACAGAGAGAAGCAGAGACATAGGCAGAGGGAGAAGCAAGGTCCCTGGGGAAAGCCTGATACAGTACTCCATCCCAGGACCCCGGGATCACAACCTGAGCCAAAGGAAGACGTTCAACCAATGAGCCACCCAAATGTCCCAGAAGGAGTATTTTTGTAGTAGTTTAATTCCAAAGTAAGTACACTATCATAAGAGTAGTAGGCAGAGATTCTTACAAAATATCACAAAAGGTGTTTTCTGATTTGGTCATGTACTTTGTACTTTATAGCAAGATCAAGCATTTTCCCAGCCTGTTTTGCTCTTAAATAGACCTCAAATTAGAAGCAAGGTGTGTGCTTACCAGGAACATGGGATACATCAAACTCTAGTCTATGAATTTTTTATAGGCAGTGAAGAATTAAAAGATCAGATTAAATTCAGAGCAATAACTGAAACCCTGCTCAGAATTAATGTGCCTCATTACTTGAGTGAAACTTCAAGAGTAAATACTGCTCATTTTGCAGTCAGAGCACCAAACTAGTGACATGTTTCTAGTGAGCTCAGGCAATTCACTCATACTTTAATATGATATTTCATAATTATGATAAAATATTCTAGGATGGAAATTATGTTTGGCCATTTATGCAAACTTTCATTTTGTGCAAGTTAATATAATTCATGACCTGGAATGCCTCAGGGCTTAAATATTTAAATGATGTTTAACATAATCTTTCCCAATGGATAAAACTATTTGGGGGGAAAAAAGCAAGATTTGAATGATACTAAGAAAATGTTTACTTAAACTTATATTTGCATGATGCTTAGAAGAAATGCTTCAATTCGTTTTATAATCTACTGTTCTTCTGTGCTGTTCTTTATTCTTAGGATATTTGTCATCTGAATCTCTTCAGATTTGTTTTAAGTAACAACAGATATGTGTTTTAAGTAACCATATATCCATTTTTACTAACCATGGTAGATCATTTGCAAAGATGACCTCTCGTATACATGCACACTGGCAATGTGACTCTGCTTCTCCTCACACCAAGAAGTGTTTTTCTCCACCCTTTGAATCTGGGTTTTGCCATTTGACTTGCTTTGACCAATGGAATATTGCCACAAGATAAGCAAGCATGAGATAAACAAAGACTTAAAAAGTACTTGCACATTAAGGCTTGCTCTCTTTTGACTCCATTTGGAGCTCTAAGACCACAGTGTAGATAATCTTGAACTAGTCTATTGAATCAATCATTCGGAGTGGAGCAAAGCACCCCAGCTTGACAGACTGCTAACCACCACACTTGTGAGTGAGCCCATCTTAGACAATTGAATCCTTGTTAAGCCACCAGAAAATGACAGCCAAGTGATTGGCCCAGGAAAGACCATCAGCCCAGCTGAGCTTGAAAACTGGCCAAGCTGACGACTCATAGAATCATAAGCAAATGAAATTATTTTAAGCCAATAATTGTTTTTATGTTTTGTTATACAGACAGCAATTAACCAATGCATGAAACAGATAGCAATTGTTCATTTAAAGAGCAGTTGTAAAGAAGAGAAGTGGTAAACAAAGCACTGCTTTAGTTGGAGGAAAATGAGGAAATAAAAGTATGAGTGAAGTTATGTTAATCCTCAGTCTCACCCAGTTGCAATATATACCTCCACTGACCCTCTAGAAAACGCTTAGTCTTGGAAGCTAGCTTATGGTATTTGAAAACTCTAGAAATATGTTACTTCCAAATGATATCCATTCCAGTATTCTATTATTCTAATAATCCATTTATTAAACCTTATTTCCTGATTTGTTAATAGTGAAATACTGGGAAGCAGCTTCGGCGCTGGATTAGTTCATTGCTGCATCTCTACACTGATCACCAGATACCTGTGTCACAGTCATTCACTTTATATCACTCATAGGAAAGGCTTCTGGGGGAGATGACTCCACCAAGAGTTAGACTGCACTAAGCCCTTTGCCACAAGATAAGGAAAAAATTACCAAAATTACTGGTCAGGATCTGTGATAATGGTTTTTAAGGATGGATTTAATAATCACCAGTGGATTTTTTTAAAACTACCAATTTTTTTCCCCATCTACTGGAAATTTTAATTCATTTAGTCTGAGATGGGTGCTAACATCTGCCTTGTTTTAACATCACAGGTAATTGCCATGCAATTTTACTAGTGTGAAAACAAAGGAGGACATTAACAATGTGATATGATTTGAAAGGTAACAAGGGATTTTTTAATAATATAACTACCTCTGCTTAGGTGGTTCAGTTGGTTGAGTGTCTGACTCTTGATTTAGGTTCAGGTCATGATCTCACTCCTGGGATTGGGCCCCAAGTCTAACTCTGAGCCCAGCAGAGAATCCGCTTAAGGATTCTCTCTCTCCCTCTTCCTCTCCCCTTTGCTCCTCCCCCTACTCACACATATGAGCATGCTGCCTCTCTCAAATAAATAAATCTTTAAAAATAATAATAATAATAAGATAAAACCCCTCTGACCTAATATCATGCTTGATGTTACACTGGCTCTTCTTTGGCTAAAAATAGATTATTCATGTGCAGGGCAGTTACATCATAAGGGAAAAGCTTTTAACCAAAAGACCTGGATTCTCTCATAATTGCTTACCTAACCTTGGTAGAGTCATTTAACCTCTCAGTTACCTCCTCTGCAAGATAGGGAAAGAAATATCTGCTTTCTGGATTACTGTGAATGTCAAATGAGATGCATGGGAAAGTATTTTGAAAAGTCTAAAATGTCATCTAAAATAAGGAATTACCACCTTTCAAGAGGAAAAACCCATTAACTTCTCAGAACAACCTCACTTATTTGAATCTCCAGCCTATTACCTAATAAAATCATGAGGAAATGAGAATAGGCCCAGGTAACTTTAGATTGGAAGGGAGGAGACCTCTGAAGTGGGATAATATTCACAAAGGAGGAACCAAGCATTTCACTTCAATGGGGGGATCCTCCCCAAGTGGCAAGAGGACAACACAGATTAATGGAACAGAATGAGGTAATTAAAAACAAAAAAAAACGTTAGACCCAAGTATCACCTACTTCCTTATTTAAGGAAGCTCAACAAATGGCCCCAAATCAAAATGGTTCATTGGCTTCATTTTATTCTTAAATGATGGGACAGACAGAGAGAGAAAGAATAAAGTAAGATATACCTCAGAATAATGCACTTGATTGGATATATTTGATTTTTATAGGCAGCTTTTCTCTTCATCTTTTTTCATTTGAAAATCAGATTATATCTATTTTTCATATTTAGAAGCACAGACCTATACTAGCAGAGTCAGAGGAGGAATTTTGCAGATACAGTAAAAATAAAAGTGAATTGCTCCTCTAATTGCCTTGCAGACTTAGCTTATATGAATAATTATTCATAATCTTTTTTGATGCTGTGTGTAATAAGTTTTTTTTTCTTTTGATTGCAATGAAATAGATTCATTTATTGAGGCTATAACGATCAAACTGAAAACTTGAAAAATGATGGACTCATGTACTAGAGAAAAAAAGCGTCTGAATATTTAAAACACTAAACAGTAAAAGTAAAGTTTTTCTCACTTCAAGCTTTCGGGAATGTTAGATGATAGTAAATCCTGTGCACTTGGTTTATTTTTTTTTAATGTTAACATACTTTAACTCATTATATCCAAAATATTATTTCAATATGCAATCAATATAAAAAATTATTGAGATATTTTACAGTCTTTTTTCACACTGAAATTCAGTGTGTATACACTTGCCATATATTTCAACTTGGATTAGCCACACTGCAAGTGCTTAGTAGCCACAATGATGCTAGCAAACTGGAATAATCACATGGATTTAAAATATAAGAATATTCTTAGGAGAAGCAACAATTTAACAAAGAAATTCAGTTAATTTACATAATAAAGAGCTCAGAGGTGTAGGGCAAGTAGATTAGGGACAAAGCCTCTACACTTGAGTTTGACAATGGGGATGGGTGGGGGGAAAGATAGTGGGCTCTAGGGGAAAAAGGTGCTGTGCTGTCTGGCTAAGTTGAGCAGTCAATAGGAGATGAAAAGGAGGATTTTATGAAGTATTAAGGGCCTATGAGTCCCTTCTATGGAGTTAAAAGAAAAACCTAAAGATTTTGTTATTTTAAAATATTTTAAGTTTGTATGGACCTCATTCTTTGTCAAGGGCACTGCTGTCTATTACAACCACAAAGGTTAAAACTTCAAAATCTTAATAAATATTTTAAAGGAGGAGGATTTTTGGTCCAAAGACTAGAGTGGGGGTGGGAGGATTAAATCCCTAATCCATCCTTTTTAATTTTCATAGAATACAAATTTGAACACTTCCTATTGCCATTGGAAGAGAAGCAGCAAATCTGGTGAGTTGGGAGTCTGACACTCCCTGGGGCTCATATTTCTGGGGAAAGGGCCCTGATGTTCACAGCCACTGGCCCAGCTGTCTTCCTCTGTGCTGTGGGCTGCAGCACACACCCTTTGTGCTCCTCCCACCCCTTGCTCAGCCTCTCTCAGGTGGTAACAGACATATAATCTCAGTGCAGCATCATAACTGCTTTACTGGAACCTTAAATTCAAATAGCATAAAAACAGGAAGGTGGGGGTCAGGGGTTTGGAGGCCATTCTTCACATCAGAGGGCCTTCTCTTCTACTCACACACCTTATATAATGCCATTTTGTCATTCCACATTACTATAGAAATATATATAGAAAGGTTATTTTCTCCCTGCTTTATTTTTTTTTTAAGAGGAGCAGAGGGCGAGGTAGAGAGAGAAACCTAAGGAAGGTCCACGCTCAGCACAGAGCCCCATGTAGGACTCGATCTCACAACCTTGAGATCATGGCCTGAACCAAAATCAAGAGTTGGATGCTTAACTGACTGAGCCACCCAGGGACCCCCTCCCAGCTTTACTGAGATATGATTGACATAGAAGTTTTAAGTCTAAAACATAATGATTTGATATATGTATATGTTGCAAAATAATTACCACAAAAAAAAAAAAAAAGATTAGTTAACAGTTCTACCAAACATCACACAGTTATAAATTTGCATGTGTGGTAAAACTATTTTAAATCTTCTCTCTCAGCAACTTTCATTTTTTTTAATTTTTTTTTAATTTTTATTTATTTATGATAGTCACAGAGAGAGAGAGAGGCAGAGACACAGGCAGAGGGAGAAGTAGGCTCCACGCACCGGGAGCCCGATGTGGGATTCGATCCCGTGTCTCTAGGATCGCGCCCTGGGCCAAAGGCAGGCGCCAAACCACTGCGCCACCCAGGGATCCCTCTCAGCAACTTTCAGATATACAAGACACTATTGTTAACTATAGTCACCATGTCACATTACATCCCCAGAATTACTTATCTTACAACTGGAAGTTTATACCTTTGACCTCATTTGCCCATTTCCCCCACCTCTCCCACCTGGCTCCTGGCAATCACCATTCTACTCTCTGTTTCTATGAGTTCAGCTTTCTTAGATTCCACATGTAAACAAGATCTTACAGTATTTGTTTTTCCCTTGATGACTTATTTCCCTCAACATAATGCTTTCACATTTCATCTATGTTGTTGCAAATGGCAGGATCTCCTTCATTTTATGGCTGAATAATATTCCACTGTATATATATAACATTTGGTCTTTATCCATTCATCTGTCAATGAACACAAGTTGTTTCCATGTCTTGGGTATTGTAAACGATGCTGTAATGCATATGGGGGTACAAAGATCTCTTCAAGATAGTGATTTATTTCTTTGGGATATATATTCCAGTGGAATTGCTAAATTATATGGGAGCTCTATTTTAATTTTTTGAGGACCCTCCATACTGTTTTCCATAGCAGCTGCACCAATTTACATTCCCACAACAGTGGAAAAGGGTTTCCTTTCTCCCCACAACCTCCCAAACACTTGTTACTTCTTGTCTCTTCAATAATAGCCATGCTAACAGGTACAACCCTGTTTGCTGTAAGCCCTGACTCTCTTCTCTGTTTCTATCTGATTCCTGCCCCCTGGGTTTCTGAGATTTTTACAACAGCGTCCTATCCCTGAATAGTGGCTAGTTGGTCTTCTTGTGAGAACTGAAGTTGAAAACAACCTATGTCACCATGTTGATCTGTGTACTTGGTTTTAATTCAAAGAATGAGATGCTGATTTGGGAAAAATATGGGAATTCTTCTATACTGTCTAACATAAAAAGCAAGAAGTATAATCCTTTCTTCTAAAACAAGTGCATGTCAATGCTAAACACTATTCAAATCAATAAAAATTTGTTCGCTAACCTCGTGAAGACATATTTTTCCTCCATACATTTCCCTATCCTATTAACTACCAAAATTTGCCTTCTGACCTTCACTCTCCATTCCTACAAATGAACACAATGGCATATATTCCTTTTCTCATGGGCTACAGTTGAGGGCAATAGTAAAAGACACCTGGCAGTACTGTCCAGCTATCCTGAGTTGGACAAAGACTAAAACTGACTGGCCAAGTGGAGATGTTCTACAAGTATGTATGATCTTATATGCCTTGATTCTCTGCCTAGATGTCTGTTATAACCTGGGGTCATCCAACCAAGCATAATTAACAGGCAAGTTAACAACCAGTAACAATACAGTCTGATAGATACTGGAATAAAAGTAATATAAAAACATCATAGGGGCAGTTAGGGACTTGTCTGTGCACTAATGTCCATGGAAGGTGGTGCTATTAGCTATTAGTTTTCTATTGCTGTGGAACAAATTACCACAAGTTTAGCAGCTTAACACAACACCTCCTGATTATCTCACAGTTTCTAGGGGCCAAAGTCTTGGCTCAGCTTAGCCAGATCCTCTACTCAGTGTCTTCTGGGTCTGAAATCCAGCCATTGGCTGACTTACATTGTCACCTGGAGCTCAGGGTGCTCCTCCAAGCTCCTGTGGTTGTTGGGAGAATTCAGGTCCTTGCGGCTGTAGGATGGAGGTCCCTGTTTTCTTGCCGGCTGTCAGGCTATCATCCCAGGGCTACTCTCATTCCCTAGGGGCTGCAGGCCTTTGCCACATAGCTTTCTCCCCAGCCTTCTCAGAAAGAGCATTGGGAAAACAAAAAAAAAAAAGGAAACCTTATTTAAAATGAAGTGGGGCGCCTGGGTGGCTAAGGTGGTTAAGTGTCTGCCTTTGGCTCACATCATGATCTCAGGGTCCTGGGATTGAACCCTGCTTTGAGCCTTGCATCAGCCTCCCCTGCTCACTCAGTGGGGAGCCTGCTTCTCCCACTTCTTCTGCTGCTCCCCCTGCTCCTGCTCTCTCTCTCTCTCTCTCTCTCTCTGTCAAATAAATAAAATATTTTTTAAAAAAGAAAAAGGCAAACAACTAAGTCAGAAACCTCCCTGAATGGGGAGGTTTCACACACCTGCCACTCATTGCTGCCTGCTTAACCAGTAGGAAGAAGGTAAGATAAGAATAATTTTGGCAAGGGAGGAAAGACATTTTTCACATAGGAATTTTATCTCCTGCTTTTAGGGAAAAGAGAGAAGATCCCTCCCTGCCCAACAACAGTGCACCAACCCCAGGTTGATGCCAAGGAGAAACAGCCACAACCGCCAACATTCATTCTTCTCGGTGAACTTTGTTTCCATCAACATTCCCCCACTCTCCTCTCCAAGACTAAGAAAAGCCAAGGATCTTCCCCTTGTTTCCTCAGACTAGCCCGTGGCTCACCACAACTTGTTTGCTTGTCCCAAATTGCAATGCCTCTCCTCTTCCAGAATAAACTCATTGTTTTACTTAAATAAAATGCTTTTTTGCTCTATTCAAAGTTCCTAGCAGTTTACTTTTTCAAGGCCAGGAGAACAATCTCCTCTCCAGTCTGCTAATATGGAGTCCTATAGAATGTAAGGTAATCACAGGAGTAATCATCCCATTGCCTCTGCCATATTTTATTGGCCAGAAGCAAGTCACAAGTTCTGCCTACACTTCAGAGGAGAGTATTACCCAAAAGCATGACTCATTTGGAGGTCTTCTGAGGATGTGTCTGCCACAAGACGACAAGAAAATTTCACAAAGAGGAGGTCTGAGATGAGTTTTGTAGGTTGCCTTTGATGGGACAGCAGGGGGAAGGAGTGGGGAGAGAGATGAGGAAAAGACATTCCAAGCAAGTTGAAGAGCCTTAGCAACAGAGCAGAGGAGGGAAGTACAAAACATTCTGAAACAGCAATTAGTCCTTAGAATGGAATAAAAGGACCTCTGTTCTTTCTACTTTGTGTGAATTTTTAGGAATTCCCAAAAAGAAGGCAGAGTTTCTGCTGCCCCGGGTGAAGTCTTTGTGTGAATTAGACAAAGACACCCCTTCTCCCGGTGTGTACACACACCAGAGACAGTTGGGTGGCTGGGTGGCCGCAGGCTGACTTTCCTCCCCCACCCCCTCTTCTCTACGATGGCCTTGGGGGGGAACACCTGCAGAGGAATTGGGGAAGTGGCTAGCCTGGTGCTACTGGACAACCATATCACATACGTTCCGCACCAGAGGCCTGGCCACCGAGCCCTATGGAACTTTCCCGTGGCTCCTTCCAAGGTTTTCTGCCATCACCCATGAGATGGCATTGGTCTGCCCTGAGCCCGGGCTGACCCCGGGGCACATTTCAAAACTGGTAGATCTGAGTGGGGAGAGGGATGGCAGTGGGTATGCAGAGACTTGATGCAAGAAGAAGGAAACCTAATTTAAAATTGAAGACTAGAAAATTAAAGTTCTGGAGATTATTCTGCATTTTTTTTTATAAAGTGGCAATTTTCTCCAGGCCTTCCTAGCTCTAAACACTAATGTTTCAAAACAAGTTAGGTATAATATATTTCAATATTCATTAACTAAAATTATTTTCAATCCAACTCTGTACATGGTATAGGACGAAATACATTTTTATTTTTCAAAAAAATAATAATAATAAAATTATTCATCAAGGGCCTACCATATGCTAGGTACAAAACTTTATAAACATTGTTTCAATTCATCCTTACATCCCTGAAAAATAATTATTAACATACATATCTTATTGAGATGCCAGGATATGAGGTCCAATGCAGGAGTTCCATTCCCATGTATTTTGGGTGACTCATGCCTCTCAGGAGTTGTACAATCTGTCCAGGTCAAATGTTCCCACTTAACTGGAAAAGGAAACCCTAATCCTTTGGCCCATTCTTTGTACTGCACCAAAGAATAAACTTCCATTGCTTCAGAACTCTGGAAAATTTTACTTTTCAGATTTCAGCTGTGGTTTTACCGAGTTCCATAGCTATTAGGTATTTATTGAGCCCTTACCATATGTCAAACACAGTCTTTGGTGCTCTACCTGTTATTTCATCTAATCTTCATAGCTTTCTTTCTCAGATATGATCAAGCCCCCATTTCACATACAGGGAAACTGAGATGACAGGTTAATAAAGCTGCTCAACGAGAATCAGGCAGTAATTGGAGGGTTCAAGATTGAACCCAAGTATCCTTGACTCACTGTGCAAAACTAATCTGAGAAACTATGGGGGACACCACACACTCCTCAGGCTGACTTCCCCACATAGTTAATCTGAAAGTATCTTCACATTTATCTCTTTCCTATTTAAACTGTCATGCTACTTTGCAATGATTTATCATCACACATCAGATTTTATAGTCACCTCCACACAAATCTGCGGCTGATTAATTAACTAAAATTGGAAGACATTTTGATGATGAAAAGTGCTAAGCATTGCTATGAATAATAATTAGTGTGCTACTCCAACTAAATTATGTATGTCAGTATTGGGAATCAATCAGCAGAGGGAGGGTCAGACCTCAGATGGCCAAACTAGATAAGATGGATTAGTCAGAGCAACACAAGTGACTCAGATACATATTAGCAGGAAAAACAAAAATAAAAAACAACAGGAGCACCTGGGTGGCTCAGTGGTTGAGCATCAGCCTTTGGTTCAGGTGGTGATACCACGGTCCTGAGATCAAGTCCCACATTGGGCTCCCCGCAGGGAGCCTGCTTCTCCCTCTGCCTGTGTCTCTGCCTTTCTCTGTGGTGTCGCCCATGAATAAATAAAATAAAATCTTTAATAGATAAGTAAATAATAAAAAATAAAAAACAACAACAACAAAAGCCTTCCTGACCACCTACTATATGCTATGCACCATTCAGGATCCTGGAGACACAATGTTGAACACCATAAAAATGGTGCCTGCCTTTTGGGCGTCTTAGATTCCAGAACATGGTAGGCATGACCTATGGCCTCAGCACAACAATCTACTGTGCTAAGAACATCTGGCAGTCCGCAAACATAGCAGGAGAAAACAAGAACATGTCCAAGGTCACTGTGATTCAGAGCCTGCTCTCCAGTCCTTAGGATGGTTGAGATGCAGGTGAGGTTTCGGTCTTAGAAGAGAACCAAGACAGGCAAGGCTTTGATGGGGTCTCAGCTACTGAAATAAGGCAATGACCTGCCCACAGGAAGTAAGCAAGAACTTGGTTACTAGAAACAAATCAGGGCCTGATCACCAGGAAGGGTAAAGTAAGGTTAGTTTCCAGGCCTAGACTTTTATAAAGCCCCCTGCAGCCTGCTAGAAACAGCAGTGACCCCAGAGACCGAGGTACAGATGAGCTATGTTCTCCTGTGTACTTGCTGCTGTGGGAACCAGAGAGCCCTGAAGGGAGGAAGCCCCATAAGCCACCCCACTCTCCCAGGTTGTTTTCTTTCTAAGATGTCTCACATTTATATAGCTGTAATGAAACATCATGCCACCAGAAGTCCCAAACCGGAAGTTACCCAAATGATAGTCACACACAAGGCTTTCCCCTTCCCTACCAAAAAGACCTTTTTTCTGAGCAAGAATTAGATAGCTATCTCACAAGTTTTCTTGCCCAGAAGTTCCTCCTGAGGGTAACTGCCACCTTCATTTCTGGAAGCAGGACTCCCAGTCCTTGCTCTAAGCTGTGAATTCGCTTTAAAAAGGGAATTAGTCCTGAAGCTGGTGCACATGCAGATGTGTGCTGTCTTGGATTGCAGGAGGCTGCTGTGACCCACTCAATTCTCTGATTTGAATTCTTATCGGGGAGTCAATTTCTTCACAGGTGCCATTTCATTTCCCTTCTAATTCTATGACTAATCCCTTTCAATACTGCAGAGGCATCCGTATTTCTTCCCTTTTGCCCTACTCTTGTTAATTTTTCAGGTGTGATAGGAGAGTCATTTTCCTTCGGTGATGCTATGCGTAAGCCTATAGGCTATAATCCCCAGTGGTGACTGGCACAAATTGCATTCATTTGATCAAACAAATTAGAACCACTGTCTTTTGAGAAGCAATATTTTCCCAAAGAATGAGATTTTTAAAACAGGATGTTTCAAGTGTCACTCACCCCATTTTCTTTAAAGACATTTCTTCTCAAGAGCCTCATTACAAACAAACTCATTTGCATCTAAGCTCGGACCTAAGCATTGCCAAAACTGTCAAATATTTTAGGACAAGTATTTGTAAATGTTTCCACGTGAGGTATATAAAAGGCTAAGTGACTCTTCTGGGGGCATGTGGTAAAATATTCAAGAATCAAATATTCTACACAACTCCTGGTGACCAATAACCTTAGAAGGTTCTTTCATATATTTCAAATTATTTTATCCACAAAACAAATTAGAGTTATGATGCCCATTTGGCCTTGACACGCTCATATTTATATACATGGACCCTCACAACAGCCCAGATCTCCTGACCTTAAATTATTTTCCTTTCTGAACTGTACATGCTCAAAAACTGTTACCTAACATATAAGGAGGTGGATCAGGGAATAAGTTAAATAGGTGATGGAGATTAAGAAATGCACTTGTGATGAGCACTGGATGTTGCATGGAAGTGTTGAATCACTATATTGTACACCTGAAACTAATATTACACTGTATGTTAACTAACTGTAATTTTTTCAAGGTTTATCTAAATTCAAGCTAATTAACATAGTGTTTTATTAGTTTCAGGGGTGGAACTTGCATATAATATGCAGTGTTTGCATATAATACTCAGTGCTCATTACAAGTGTCTTCCTTAATGCCCATGATCCATTTACCCCATTCTCCCACTCATCTCCCCTCCTGCAACCCTCAGTTTGTTCTCTATAGTTAAGAATCTCTTATGGTTTGTCTCCCTTTCTGTTTTATCTTATTTTATTTTTCTTTCATTTCGCCATGTTCATCTGTTTCATTTCTTAAATTCTACATTTGAGTGAAATCAAATGGTATTTGTCTGTCTCTGACTGACTTAGGTCGCTTAAGATAATACATTCTAGTTCCATTCACATCACTGCAAATGACAAGATTCCGTTATATTTGAGGGCTGAGTGTATATATACCATGTCGTCTTTATCCATTCATCAGTCTATGGACATTTGGGCTCTTTCTACAAGTTGACTATTGTGGATAGTGCTGCTATAAACTTCGGGGTGCATGTGCACCTTTGAGTCATTATTTTTGTATCCTTTGAATAAATACCTAGTAATGCAATTCCTGGATCATAGGGTAGTTTTATTTTTAACTTTTTGAGGAACTTCCACACTGTTTTCCAGAGTGGCTGCACCGGTTTGCATTCCCACCAACAGTATATAAGCCAGTGAGATAAATTGCTGTTATCTTTAGAATGGCTGAGGAAGGTAAGGTTCTCTCTTGGTAAAAAATTCATCCTGAAATGACTAGGTTTTTTCCAAAAATACTCAGATGGTTACCTCTTTATTAAGTTGGAAATTTTTATATCAAAATAGACTCTTAAGGACAGCGAAAAGTAGGCTAAAACTCTTGATTTGATTTTTTTTTTCCTCACTATATAGTCTTCCTGAGGTTTCAAACTGGGAAGGCTCATCATCAAGGACTCCTTGTCATAGAAGATGACCAGAAGAATACAAAGCTCTCTTAACCACTACATGACCCTGCTTCTCATTGTACTGTGTGAGTAAACATACACAAAGACACCCACACACAATGTGTGTGTGATTTTCACATGCCAGTCACTGCAATAAGGACTTCTGCATGTTATTTTCCATGTCACCACTATAAGCGAGGTATAATCTCATTACTTTTTGTTCTATTTTTGTATCTTGCTAATTTCAGAAATACAAATTTGAGCTCTTATTAAACTCCCTCTTTGCTAATAAATAAGATGAGTTATATAATTGGGTAAATAATCAGGCCTTTTAAAAGACTTAAAGATGAAATTGCCCAAGGAATAAAAATCAATGGGAGTAAAGACCTCAAAAGGAAAGAAACTTGTACATCCAAAGTCAGTAGATGAGAGTAATTGACACTGAAAAGATGATGCTACAAAGGTAGTTTCTAAGAAGATTAAGAAATAAATAGCACTGTAAAAGACTCTGCCGTAAACTTCAGAAAAAATAAATCTATAAATGATTTCATATTCATGCTGGAAAGTGTATTTGGAAGAACAAAGTTACCAAATTTCTATTAAAAATCAGATATAGACAACCTCCAATGATGAGTGATCAGAAAGCTCAGCTTTGTAGTTCTAAATAGTGACTGTAAAAAACCATTATCCTCTCTCTTTCACACACATACACACGCACATGAACATGCACACATACACACTGACACACTGATGCACAAAATACATTTTGCATTTTTATTCTACTTGCCAATATTCATAACTTAATCACTGGTCAAATGCCTCTTCCACCATGTTTTGCTTTCTTTCTAGCCCCTTCTCCATTCACAGGGGCCTGGGGTCTCACAACCATGAAAGTCAGGTAAGTTATCAACTTTAATATGTTTCAACATAAGTATATCAAAAATTTCCTTAAAAGAAGCTAATATGCTATATACACACAAACATATATATGGAAATATTATTTTTTAAAGATTTATTTATTTGTTTGTTTATTTATTTATTTATTTATTTATGATAGACATAGAGAGAGAGAGAGAGGCAGAGACACAGGAGGAGGGAGAAGCAGGCTCCATGCCGGGAGCCAGACATGGGACTCGATCCTGGAACTTCAGGATTGCGCCCCGGGCCAAAAGCAGGCGCTAAACCGCTGAGCCACCCAGGGATCCCCACGAACACATATATGGAAATATTAATATGTGAGAAGTACTGAAGGCTTACTATGCACCAGACCCTTTATAAGCATCGCTTATAATCCTACATGTAACACTGTGTCTGCATTTTAACTTGAAGAAACCAGTACACAAAGACATTAAAAGATGTGTTCTAGGTCCTAGAAATAGAAGTGACAAAGTTAGAATTTGAGCCCTTTTCCTTTTTTTCTTTTTTTTTTTTTTAAGATTTTTTTTTTTTTTAATTTCTTCATGAAAGATACAGAGAAAGGCAGAGACAGGAGAAGCAGGCTCCATACAAGGAGCCCAATATGGGACTCAATCCCAGGACTCTGGGATCACACCCTGAGCCAAAGGTGGACACTCAACCACTAAGCCACCCAACCGTCCCAAAATTTAAACCCTTTTCTTCCTGACCCCAAAGACCTTATTCTTTCTGCAATACCAATCTGTCCTATAAGTACATGAGACACAGCAAAAAGGAGCCCACAATCTTTAGGAATCTTTATAACTAGAAAAAGTAACATAAAATGATTAAGAATATCAAAACAAATGGAGTTGGAGAGAAAAGAAAGATAAAATCACAGACTACTCAAGACCTATTTATCTATGAAATAATTGTTTTTCTTTAAACAGAAGTCACAAAAAAGTTACATTCAGATATTATTTGAATACACATAAAGAGCAATCTTTATAGTCTGTATGGTCTACACATATCTAGACTTTGAGAAATGCTAAATTGTGTAAGCACCTTTTGAGACAACCAATGCCTTCCTACTATTTGAGTTGATACGTGCAAGGCGCTTAGGGCCTTGCATGGCTTATAGTAAATGCTATACAAGGGTTTGCTGCTGTTGTTGCTATCTTTGATGATCTGTTCCTCCCCCTTCTCCTTCTTCTCCTCCTCCTGTAAAAATTCCGTCACTGCCATCTCTGGTAATTGACTCTTGCAGTCATCAACTTGCCTCCTCGTTGGCTGCAGATGGTCAATCCAGTAGAAATCTGACTCAAACCATTCAGATTTTCTCTCCCAGAAATTTATTTGGCGATTGTACATCATCTCTGTTAGCATCAAACTGAGTGGACAGTTAGGGGTCCAGGAAGGCCATTTTATAGTACATGCACAAGTAAGTCAACCTGCTAAGAGAGAGGAAAGTGAAGGAGATCAGAGAAAAAGACAACAGAGATACCTCATAGACCCAGAGGGAGGGAGACAGAGAGAATGAGGATGCAGTGGATTGGAATGACATTTCATTTTGGCTTCAGCTCTTTCTGACTTCACTTCCTCTCACTAGGGTGATGTTTACTTTTAACATATTCCCATTTTTGCTTAAGTTAATTTGAATGGATTTTGATAAACGGCAAAAGTTATTGCTGATTATAACAAAAATGCATTCCAAAATAAAAGGTGACAAAGAAAATTTGAGGAAAAAACCCAAGACCCACATTCTAATTTACTTATTTTAGGAGAAAACACAAGAATGACTTTAGATTGATGTTGTTTTTATAAAACTCTTGATTGGAATGATTCTACTTTGAGATCCATTGAGTATACTCTAGTAGTTTGAGATTTAGACCTGTATACTTCTTTAATGGCTTTCTGGAACATTTTTCTGTAAGCGTACTACTACAATGCGCAAAATTGTATCTTGATGGACTGAAAGGATTAAAAAGCTTCTTTTATTAACTGACTTTCTGTTGAGAAATGACTTGGGTATGGGCCAAAGGAGAGGATTCTAGCAAAGACTGCAATACCTGGATACTATTGACACAACAGTGGGAAATATTAATATAAGTTTTAGAGCAATCAAGTCTTCATCGAAACATATGTAAACTGGGAAACAAAATTGTCTGACACATATCCTGTTAGTCTGGTATAGCTGAATTTCCTGTCTCTTGAGAATTGCTTCTTATGACTGGTTTGAGATTTGAAGTATGAAACCATGTTATTCTATGGCTATAAAATGGTGAGACTGATTTCTGTGATGAATCTACAATAAAAATCATCTTTTCCCATTTTACACATGCATGCACACACACGTATACCATCCTGATTTACACAAAATTCTTGCATGCTGAAAGGCAGGCAGCAGCAGTTCTTTTTCCCACTTCACCATAGTAAGGATTTCCTGCCGTTCTTTCCTTCCACACCCGCACATCTGTTCTGACAGTCCACTACCACCATTTGTGCCTCTCCAAGATCCTTCCTAGATCCTTCCTGTGCTTTCCTAGAGCCTCTATTTCCAACCTCTGACCTTGTCAGTCCTTCATCCAGGCCTGCCAGAGACCTCTTCCCTAATTGTGGAAACTAAATTAGTGACCTGATGAAAGGTCTCCACCCATACTTCTGTGTATACAGGAATGAAGGAGAGAAAGATAAGTTACAGATATCCCAAGTTAGAATTCTGAATATATCTTCCAATGTAAGCAATAATATAAATAACATTATATCTTTAATGTAATTGCTAATATCCTTCAATTTTTCATTCATTTATTCATTTACTTATTCAACAAAATATTTTTGTTGTTGTCTACTATATTTCATTCACCATTTATGAGTTTGGGGAAATGGCCATAACAACAGATAAAAGTATGGTTTTTTTATGGATTGGTCTTAATACATAAACATGATGAATAAATAACATTGATCCTATACGGAATTGTGTACTGAGTTCATAATAAGCTTACAGACTGCAATAATCCGATCAGTTGAGAAATTCCTATATATGTCTTTATCTATACATGCATAAATACCAATCTCTTAGTCAAAATCTTAAAAGCCTGTTTGTTCATTCATAGACACATTGCTAAATAAATATACACACTATGCCACAGGAACTGGTATCCAGACCTTAAATCATTGGTAGTGACTTCTCATTATTGCCCAAAACATCACATCAAATTTCTAACACGTATTTTAAGTCTAAAACAGAGTTCCAAATCCAAAATTTTGTTTTGGTTTCCACATAAATTAAGCATAGTTGCTAAGGACATGTGCTTTGGAATCAGACAGCCCTACGTCCAAATCTTAGTAGTTTTGTCACTTTGTGCAAGTTATTAAACTCGTGTAGCCCTCAGATTTCAGAGCTGTAATGAAGAGAATAGTACATATCATATAAAGTTGATGTGAGAATTAAATTAAATTAAATACTGTATATATTAAACCCACCATGTGTAGTACAAGCTAAGTACTCAAAAACTTATTAACATATAGTGGTTATAATTCCCCTATTTGATGAGCCAAACATCAAAAAGAATTAGTTGACTTGGAAACCCTTGAGAAACAATAGGCTACCATGTTCCTCTTCTGATGGACGTATATTTGGAAGGTGAAAGTACACAAATTCTGTTTTGTAACTAGGTGGTCAATTTTATTTTTTTTCCATCTCTGATTCATATAATGTTATCATGCCTTATGATAAGTGTTTCAATATTCCCCTCAACTGTACTGTAAGGAAGTAAATATAGTAATTCCATGAATATAAATACAACCTCAACCTGAAAAGTCATATGAACACTCCAACCAAACTCCAGAGGAGCAGCTGAAGGTGATTTTTTAAAATTATATCTCTGACCAAACCTAAGGGGCAGATATGGATCAAAATGATGTATGAACAGGCCCCATAACCATTCCCCATAAATAATTTCCTTGCAGGACTTAGAAATGACATTGATTGAGAAATGACATGCTATTTCTCACATGAGCTATTAGCTAAGACATCTCTTTAACATT
The DNA here is from genome assembly GCF_048418805.1 of Vulpes vulpes. Classification (NCBI taxonomy): domain Eukaryota; kingdom Metazoa; phylum Chordata; class Mammalia; order Carnivora; family Canidae; genus Vulpes; species Vulpes vulpes. The sequence continues at coordinate 52,373,366 of NC_132792.1, read as the reverse complement.
CCTTTTTTTCCACTTCTCTCCCCAGGGCAGCATTTCAATATACAATGCTAGTCTGGAATGGGCATTTGTTCTGAAGGAGAAATGCCTTTACAAGCGGCTCTTCCTGAACAGCTTCTCCAGTGATGAAATAGCTCCCATGCCTTTGTCCCAGGCATCTACCCTCCAGTTAGTTTCCTCAGCATCTGACAGATGAGATGTTCTTCATTTTCCAATCATGCCAATGCTAAGCAGGAAGAAAGAAAAATTATCTTTAATTGACCTTCTTACTGGAGAATTAAAACCACCCTTTGCCTGTAATAAAATTCCTTCTAAACCCCAAAGGGCAGTGGTGTCAATTAAAAGTTAAAAACCTAAGGCAGAAAGCAAGTCCACATCACCACATGGTTGAAAAGTATGCTATCTAATCAAGCATTGCAGGCCCTGGGGTGAGGAGTCACCCAGAGAGCAAACCTCTGCCCATGTAAGGAAAAGTCTCAGATACTAAATAGAGGAATCAAAGTCTTTCTGTTTTCATAAGATATCCTGGCCTTAAACATGAAATGCAGAGTTCCTTCTTCACCAGAACCTAAAGAGCCCATTACCCTTGTGCTCTGCCTTTCACACAAGTAATTTTCTTTCCTTATTTACATCCACTCACCCTCACTAGTCCAGGTCTTCTAGCTCGACTTTGAAAATAAAATTAAAACAAAGAAGACTAATAATCAAGGAGCAGACATAAAATAAATATAATTGTCTTATCTTGCCTTCACTGTTTTTTACATTCTATTGAAGAATCCTAAGTCCACATATATATCTTTGCAAATGCTGTGCATAGATCAGTAATCTTTATTTTGAAACTATATTGAAAAAGTCTTTGTGTACCTGTCTCTCTCATTAGACCATAAGCTCCTAGTTACAAAATCTATGCCTTATACATCTTTGTAGTATGGCATAAGATAGTGTCTTGGAAATTTTGCCTCTGCTCTTAACCTGTTTACATTTAGATAAAACCTAACATGAAATTTCTATAGCCAAATTTAAGGATGAGTTTGAGTTGACGTTACTTGAAAATGAAGGCAGTTTGTGTCTGTTGAATACTAAAGAGAACATCTAGCTCTGATACCAGAAATATTTGTGTGAACTTTTGATCTTTAAAAATATATTCTTTTATACAACAAAGATGGCATTGTAAATAAGTGAGGAAAAGATGGATATTTTTAAATACCATTGAAATAAAGGATAGCCATTTGGAAAAAGGTAATTGAAGTTTCATTTCACACTGACTCCAAAGAGATCCGAGATCTAAAATATAAAACTTAAATTAAGAAAATTATACACAGAGAAATAAAATAAGAGTAAATTTCTTTATAACTTGGGAATTGGAAAAATATCCCTGATTCATCATTTAAAAACAATAAAAGGAATAGTAAGTTTGATTAAACTAAAATTTTTTTAAAACTTACATAAGAATAAATATCATAAACTGAAAGGACAAACTAAGAAAAGATATTTATAACAATATCATAGGCAAGGGGATGATATTTTCATGACATTGGGATATCCTAAAAATTGAGGCAAAAACCCAACAAGAACCAGATAGAAACATGAGCAACCAATGTGAACAAACAATAAACAGAAGAATGAAACATATGACAAGATGCTCAAACTCAACCATACGTGAAAATTTTATTAAGATATCATTTCTAACTGGCAAACATCCAAAATATTAACAATGTATTATTTTATCTTGATGGAACAACCCCATGGCAGATAAGAATACAAAAAGAGTTAACAGTGATAAAGAAGGATGTGACAGTAACTAAAAGTAGTAACTTTTTTTTTAAGATTTTATATATTCATGAGACACAGAGAGAGAGAAGCAGAGACATAGGTAGAAGGAGAGGCAAGCTCCCCTAGGGAGACTGATATGGGACTCAATCCCAGGGTCCCGGTAACAAGACCTAAGCCAAAGGCAGACACTCAGCTCAACCACTGAACCACCCAGGCACCCCTTTAAGAATAGTAACTTTTTTTTAAAAAGTCCGTCTTTAAAAAAAAAGACAGTTACTAAAATACTTATGCATTTTCTTTTTGACTCAGCAATTCCACTTCTAAGTATCTGTCAAGAAATGGCAAAATTATGAAATATTTTACATACAAAGTTATTCATTGCAAAATTATTTTTACAAACCAAGGCACCTGGGTGGCTCAGTCAGGTAAGCACCCAGCTCTTGATCTTAGAGTCCTAGGATCCAGCATCGAGGGGCTCCATACTCAGTGGGGAGACTGCTTGTGATTCTCTCCCTCTACCTCTGTCCCTCCTCCCCTTCTCAAATAAGTAAATAATTTTTTTAATTATATTTTAAAAACAAAAACCAGAAACAACTCAAATGTCCATAAGCAGGGACTGGTTAAATAAATCACAGTAAATTAAATAGTGTATAATCATAAAAAAGAAGAAGATTGATATACACTGATATGGGTAGCCCGGGTGGCTCAGCGATTTAGCGCCGCCTGCAACCCATGGCTTGATCCTGGAGACCAGGGATCGAGTCCCACGTCCGGCTCCCTGCATGGAGCCTGCTTCTCCCTCTGCCTGTGTCTCTCGCTCTGTATCTCTCGTGTGTAAATAAAATAAAAAAGTTTTTTAAAAAAGATATACACTGATATGAAATGATCTCTAAGATATACAAAGTAGAATAGCATATACATTATACTATCTTCTGCACAAGAAAATAATTTATTTGGCAGATCATGTTTGTAAAAAGAATTTTTTGTAGTAAACTTGTACTATCACAACTTATTACAAAAAAATAGCTATAGAAAAAGAGAAGAGGATGGAATACATTGGAATTGAAGCAAGAGCTCTAAAATACGACAATAAGAAAAAATAAACTTACTTGTATATCCAGTTATAGACATAAGCACACACACAAAACTGTTTTTTCACAAATGTTTTGATTTTTCATACTTAGTGGAATAGGATATATTTCATGGACAAATAGAGTTCAAAAGAAATCTTAACAGTATTCATTTGTTGGTACTCATATTGGTAAGTTTATTTCAACATTATATTATGTGTGTGCAAATATGTAATTAAGTTTAATATTATACTAAAATTCTCCATGTAAGAGAAAAAAGTACAAAATCAAAAATTTGACTTAAATATTTTAATGTTAAATCTGAATTTGAAATACTGTTATAGATTCATATTTTTTTCTCCTTTGAAAAAATACAAATGGAAAAAAATGTTCTGTCTACAGAAGACACCTAGAAATAATGAAAACCAAATATTTTTAGGTACAACTAGCATTATGGTTTCCAAATACCATCTCTCTCTAACAGGATTCAGGGACTTCAGAGGAAAAGTTGATTCTAAATATGGATCTGGAAATAAAAGATGAACATTTTGCTGTGTCAGGGAGCAGGGAAATTGTCAAAGTTAAAGGATCATTTCCAAAGATCACAGAAGCCAAGAGGAAGGGGTGCCTATTGGCCAAACTTGAAATGATTTGAGTGTCAAATATAATAATGAATGTAATTCTTTAAACATTTAATATAGATATAATTTAATGAATAAATAATAATTTTTAAAAAAGCAAAAAATCTATTTAATACACATTTAAAAAATCCTTACTTTGAATCCTTGACATTCGAAAAATGTCAATTAAAAGGATGAAATTGAGTCTCCATCGGCCTTTGCTAATTATATTTCAGGGATGCAAAATCATTCTTCTTTTTTTTAAGATTTTATTTATTTATTTTTTTATTTGACAGAGAGAGAGAGCACAACCAGATGAAGTGGGAGACCTAGAGAGAGAAGCAGGCTCCCTGCTGAGCAGGGAGCTGGATAAGAGAAAGTTCTTTGCACAGTGGTGTGGGTAGAATTATGGGATTGTAATATAGAACTCTTAAAAACACATTTTATTACCTGAAGTGAAATAATTGATCCAAACCTTATCAATAGATGAAATCATTAGACAGGAGCCTTTACAATGCAGGGAGGGTTTGGGCTGCAATCACTCAAAACACCCTCATCATTTGTGGCATCACAAAAATTTAGACAATGCATGCATCTTAATGAGCTGTGACAAAAGGCACCCTGTGCCACTTATGAGAGTGTCTTACCAAAACGTTTGAGGGAATTACAGTGAAGGGAATAAGGCAAGCCTATCTTAACTAGGATGGAGACACCAAAAGCATTACCAGTAGCCATTACCCAGAAATTTACATACCACACATATTCCACAGTCATAAGGGTTTTTTGAAAATAGCTGAAAATGCCCTCCTCCCTGATAACCATCAGTCAGCTCCAGGGCAGGTAGCTCTCTCTGAGATCTGCAGTCAAGCAAAAGGAAGGAAATAATAAAGAAAAAAGTACAAATCAATGAAATATGAAACAAAATACAGTAGAAAAAAATCAATGAAACCAACAGTCAGAATGATCCAGAAAAAAAGAGCAAAGATACAAATTATCAATGTCAGAAACGATAAAGGATGCTTAAATAGAAACCTGAAGAGATATTACAAAAACAATAGGGAAGTAACAAACATTTGAATTACTCGAAAAACAAAGAACTCTGGTTTTTTATATGATACTTGTACAAATACACTAGGAAGGGGATGAGATGGAATAGGATGCATCGCTTCTGGCTTGTCTGAAGATTCAGGAACGCTCAAGAAATCTGAACTTTTCGAGGTGCATGACTTTTTCTCCTTTCTTCAGGAAAGAACTAGGAATCTCATAGAAATACACAAAATGAGCCAAATCAAGATATAAAAAGAGCTTTTCGGGAGAAAAACAAAATATTAATAAAACTTCAAATTAGGCCCATAGCCTGACTTGGAGAAGTCCTACTGGAGAAATACTACTGAAAACAACACATAATGAAAAAGGAAGGGGCACCTGGTTGGCTCAGTCGATTAAGTGACCAACTCTTGGCTTTGGCTCACCATGTCAGGGTGGTGAGATTAAGCTCCATGTTGGACTCAGTGGGGAGTCTGCTTGAAGAGTCTCTCTTTCTGCCCCTTGCACCACTTGCTCTTGCACACATACACTCCTCACCCTCCCTCTCTCTCTAAAGTAAATAAATAAATCTTTAAATAAATAAATAAACATACCAAATCCAGACCTTCATTGACCTATTAGACTCAAAGCCCTGAGGAGGTAAAATGAATTAATAATATTTTTAACTTTTTACATTTTTTAAATCTATATTTAGGGGTGAGTGGGTAGCTCAGTTGGTTGAGTTCTGATTCTTCATTTTGGCTCAGGTCATGATCTAAGGGTTTGAAATGGAGCCGTGTGTTCAGGCTCCATACTCAGTGGACAGTCTGCTGGAGATTTTCTCTCTCCCTTCCCATGTCCCTATCCCTCTCCCCGTGCTCACTTGCACTCTCTCTCTCTCTCTCAGTAAATAAATCTTTAAAAATAATTATTATTATTATTGGGACAGGAAAGTCCCAAGAACAGTTAACTCCTATATGCCCTTCACCTACATTCACTGATTGTTGACATTTTGCACATTTGCTTTCCATTTCTCTTTTCTCTCTCTCTTTACATATATTTACATATATACATATTCATAAAAACAGTAAAAATAATTATTATTACTAATGTTATACCATTTGAAAGTTGGTTACAGATATTATGATCCTTTTTTTATTGTTGACCTTTTATTTATAAATATTCCCATGTTTATCTTTTAAGAATATATCCTTACATAATCTCAGTAGTCATTAAGTTCAGAAAAATCATTATTGATATGATGTCATAACATAATACACTATAATACCATAACATACGTCCTTTATATGATTTTGTTCTTGATCTAGAATCCATTCCATAATCATCCACTGCAATTAGTTGTCATGTCTCTTTAGCAGTTTCTCATCTGTCTTCTCCTTTATGACATTGATATTTTTTAAGAATAAAGCAAGTTGTCTTCTAGACTCTCCATCAATATGGGCCGTTTGATGTTTTGTCATAATTAATTTTTCCATATTTGGCAGGAATGCCAAGTAACTGATGTTATGTCCTTAGTGTGCCACATCTAGAGGCACATGATGTTTATTTATCACATTACTAGTGATGTTAACTTCAATCACCTGGCTCAGTTGGTTTCCACAAGGTTTCAAGGTTCTATGTAAAATCATCAATATTTCCTTTGCAATTAACAAGTAATCTGTGAGGAAATACTCTGAGACAGTTTAATTATCTCTTCCTCATCAAACTTTCACCTAGTAGTTTTAGCATTTATTAATGATTCTTGCCTAAGTCGATGATTGCTATGGCAGTTGCAGAATGCTGATTTTTTTTTCAACTCTATCTTTCCTTCTACATTTATTATAAAAAATTCCATGATAAAGAAGAGCTTTTCCTTCCCTCCCATTTATTTATTTATCATCAGTAGAGACCCAGGAATTCTATTTTATTTAGTGAATTCTTAGCTATTGCTGCTGTATTTGTGTTGATGCTTAGATTGTCCCAGGTTTGGTCATTATGATTCCTGTAAGCTGGCTCCTGTGCCCTTTTTATAATATCCATTAGTTTTTAGAACATCCTTCTGTATTGACTCATTAAGGTGCTTCAAACATATTTCTCTGTCCCAGCCCGTGGAATCAGCCAAGTCTCTAAGATATTCAGAAACCATTACATGGTTTAGGTCTACCTAGAGTCTTTGTCCTCAAATCTATAAGTTTATATCTCTTCAATATTCACTTTTAAGGAATCTTTTTCCTATGTAATTAGATGGCTTTCTCATGCTGACTACATAAAAATGTAGTCTATACTTTGACAAGATCATTCTGCTCCTTTAGAGGAGAATGGTATTTCGAAACTAAACTCTGGGTGCTAACCATTCTCATTATACCAGTGTGTAATGGCTTCTAAGTGCATTGAGGAGATAAAACTAAGAAGCACAGACTTGTATTATAGATATGGTGTATTTTAAATCATGAATCAAGAAATGCATGTGTATTTTTACACTATGAATTCTTATATATATAATTCCAACCTAATACCACAATATTCTTTTCCACCTTCCCAAATTCCATATTTGTATCTCTCTTCTGCCACAGAAAGGCAAGCCTGGCTCCCCAAAATAAGATTACATTAACTCAGTTTCTCATTCCTACTGTACATGCAAAATGGTTCCAGAATTTCCACACCCATACTATACAAACAAGAAAAAGTTAAGGAATGTTCAAGGTTCAAGGTTTTGTTTTTTGGATTTTGGGTAAGTTGTTTTGGATTTGACAGCGGAGGTTGAAGTTTTGTTGTCTTGAACTGATGGCATAGAATGAAAGCACTGTGTTTAAAGGTTATGAACTAATGGTATTTAAAATTGGACAGTTAATATTTACAGAAGAACGTAATGCTCCTTATCTTAAAGTTCTATCCTAGCCTTAATTATGATATAATGTGCAACACAAAATCTCCATAAATTCTCATTTTCCAACTGCCCAACATTATCCTTACCATATCTTGATCTTGTCAGGTGCTTTCAAAACCTAGTATCATATACAATCATATCCAACAGATGCAAACTGTATTTCCTAAAGAGGTACCACTGAACACACCCTTATTTAATACACAACCAGTCGACTAGTTATATAGGGAAAACACCAGTGAAAGTCAGTTTTAGAACTGTATTGAAAACAGGATCATTTCAAGTGTTTCAAACCCCTAATGCTGTCCTTAAATTCCAGAACATATAATCCATGGATTTGTACTTTCCAATGCAAATATACTAAGGATTTTATAATCTAGATATCCATTGCCATTGGATAGCTAATTCAGAAGCAGGAAATTTACAGAAATAAGAAGACAATTGCAACAGACAATTGCCATAGCTACCAACATCACCAACTGAGGAATTTCTTGTCTGGTCCAGATCTTCCTAAAAAGTATTAACACAAACCCATCTAATGCATATGTTTCAATTGAACTCTAGGCCTCCCACAATTGCTGCTGTTACATATATACCAAAGATCTCACAATCACCCATAGAATGTAAAAAATGGAAAGGGGCAGGTCGCTAATAATGCAAATTATAAGTCAACTACTTTGTCATAAATCAATTGGGACCATCACATCATTTGTTTAAAACTACCAAAAATGTTCTTTGCAATTAGACCAATTACAATTAGGAAGCAACTGGTACCAGCTGATTACCTTTCTGCTATCTCAATATACACCCATGGGACTATTTTTCCTATTTAATTAGGTGGGCCGTCCATGCTAATGACATCAAAATATGACTTACACTTTGAGAAGATCATACTGCCTTTCTGAGGATTCAAGACAAATCTCTCTGCATCCCATATTTTTGGTGAAAATCCCAGCAAGGTAACTTATCAGAAAAGATCCAAGACACCAGATATAATGAAAATGTCGTCCTTGGACTGAAATCTGTGATCCCCAATTTATAACGGACTATAACTAAATGACAAATAAAAGAGCTTAAGCTTTAGAAGTCCACTCAACCCGCAAAAATTTGTTGGCTAGCATAGTTCCAGCTAATAAAATTGTCCCTGACTATTTACAGGCTAACCAAATCCTGAGTCAATACAATAACTAATGCCTGGGGAAACAATTCAGAAAAAGTAGAATCATTTAGTTGCAGGGAGGAGCGGTGGTAGAGAAAAAAAGGCACATAGTTTTAAAGTTTGGCCAAATTGATCCATGAGACTTATACTCCTGGTTGGTTCTAGGCCAGTTAAAAATTAGATACAAAGTAGAATTGCAAATATTTCTTTTAGAATTATGATCGTCCTCATACTTCTTGCCTCTTCTCCAGAATCATAAGCTTAAAAATTACCCCATTGCCACTATGCCAGTGACACCTGCTGATGTTACCACCATCAAAACAAGTGAAACCATTACAGCTCACTTAGCCCTCTATGATTAAAAGGAAGATAGTGCTATTTTAAGAGAGAAATGGTAGAGTCTTAGTTTAACTAAAGAGAAGCATGTAGCAAAGTCCACCCAAGAGTTCAGCAACAGCCATACCCAGAAATAAAACACATCATTTTCAGTCACAAGAGTTCTCAGAAAACTCCTAAATAAGTACATTTGCTTTCCCTGATAAAGGCCAGTTTGCTTCAAGAAATATTCCCCCCCCCCCCCCGCCCCATTAAGTTTTAACTAGTAGTTAAATCCATGATGCTTGAGCTCAAGGCTAATGCTACTGTAAAATTGAATTTTTGATCAAATAGCTTTTTAAAAATACTACCTACATCTATTAATTCAATTCCATTTGATAATAAAGCAGAACAGGAGTAGGATAAGTTCAGAGGGTCAGAGGATGAGTTAATAAATGATTAATGGAAAAAATATCCCTGGAAGGCAGTATAATAAAATGCTTTTGCTTTTTCCTCCCTAATTCTTCCTTCTGGTTGTAATTTAAAATAAACAAAGTTCTTAGGCAACTACTGTTAATAGTATGTATAGTACAATGCTCATAGTGGGACTTCTGTTTAAAAAATAAAATAAAATGGGTCCTATGGGATAAATAGAGTGAGTCATACTTCTCCTAGATTTCTCCTCCAGACACTTCAGTATTGTCTCCACTGTGTTGTATGCTAAAATGCTGAGTGGAATTCCAAGGGGAATCAACTTCCCAGTTTCAGTGGTGTCCAACTAATGTTCTCCTTGGACTCAAACTGTAAATCAACTCATAGAGAGAAGGAAAGAGTCATAGTAGTTGCTGCCAAGATAGCAAACAGTCTTTCAACATACCAATTTAATGTAAGGATTCAACTTATTAAATTTATATTAAGTCCTTCTTATGATTAGAGCAAATTCATTTTGAGAAGAGTTCAATTATAAAACCATCAATAGGACTTACTAATTTCAATAGACCATTTTGCTTCCGGGTAAATTATACAAATTACTAATATGTACAAGTCCCATTTGAACTTTCAGAAAACCCCAGGTACAAAAAAGGAGATAATAATTAACTAACCATTCTTCATCTTTAAACAACTGATCGAAGAAGAAACAATAAGGTATGTTCACTCACCATTGCAGAAAACAACTCTGACATGTTGGAAAATTCCTAAACAATATCGATTTCACTATTAAGAAGGAAAACTATCTTTTCCTCCTCAAAATGACTTTCCTTTTAAATAACCCATGACATATTGGACAATGCTATTAAAGGATGTTTGATTCTTTTTTTCATTAATCTATAATAGGTTAAATATAGCAAAATAGTCAAAATGTTAGTCAATTAGCCATTTTTTCATCTTACTATTTTAAATGCATTTCTAATATCTTCAGCTATAACTGCATTCCCAACCACCTAAAAAACAATTCTATGGCCTTTTTTTTCCCACAAGCTTCCCTTGTAATCAGCTGAGGTCAGATCAAAACAATTAATTCAGCTCTAACAGTATTTTTCATATCTTACTAACTTTTAATAATTACTTTAGGATTCTTTCCCAGACACTTGATTATTAATAGCAGAAAATCATATGACTACATTAGATTACATCAGCTAATCCTCCAAAGCAACTGTTCCTCTCCAGTTTGGGCAGAAATCAACACCTCAGGCCTCACAGAGATAATACACAATACACTGTAACCCACAGTAATTAAAATCTCTGTTAGCACATTTCTTACTTCTACAACTTCCTCCTACTGCTGTTAAAGATTTTTAAAAGTTAGCAAGGGTCTTCTACTGATTGAGTCCTATCTACCTATGTCCTTTAGGAAATGGGCAGTATATAAATAAATAAGAGTAAACATCTTATTCACTGCTCCCCACATGGAATTAGCAATCCCTTGCCTTTTTTTCAAATGTCAAAAACCACAGTTTTTGAATGGCTCTGGAATGGAGACTCAGGGAAATCACAGAAGTGTTACATCAACAAAGATTAAAATCTCCATGAGAACAAGGTCTAAAATCCTTTTCACTGTTCTGTCCTCAAAACTTGGCGCAAAGCAAAGAAAGGTGGTTGAAAGTATCACCATTACTTCACTGGGTTCAGTCATTTTGAATTATGTTCAAATGTTTTATTATTGCTGTTGTTAGTTCACAAGCATTTGTTGACTTTCAACCATGTGAATCATGAAGCCAAGCACTAAAAAGGATATAAAGATATACACTACTCAGTGTCTACTCTTAAAAAGTTTAAATTTGTTGGAAACCATAAACATAGCAGCTACAGTTATTAAGTAACCATAGTGAGGGGTGCCTGGGTGGCTCAGTAGTGGAGTGTCTGCATTTGGCTCAGGGTGTGATCCCAGGGTGTCAGGGTGTGAGGGTCCTGGGATAGAGTCCCTCATCCGGCTCCTGGCAAGGAGCCTGATTCTCCTTCTGCCTGTGTCTCTGTCTCTCTCTGTGTGTCTCTCCTGGTTAAATAAAATAAAACATTTTTTTAAAAGGTATCCATACTGATTTAGGCAGTTTATACATGAACCCTTTAGTCTACCCCAAATCCTGGGAGATAGGTACTGTTGGCTTTATTTTACATTTTACAAACCTAGTACCTATTTCTTAATTTAGGTGTCCCCTCATCCTTATCCAAACCATTTGCTTCAGGAAAAGCTGATTCTTATTTCCAGAGTGCTAGGCCTACTCTACCTCTGTAGTTAGATGAATCAAAAACAAAAACAAAAACAAAACAACAAAAAGAAAAAAGGATCTTTTACTATCAGAGTCAGTTTGGTTGTTTTTTCTATACTTTGTAACCAAAATGCTCTAGCTGATGCACAGGATAATATTTGCCCTCCAAAATGAATAGCATTTTCTTGAAGAAGTGGGGGTTACCTTTTTTCATTGCATATTTTTTAGACATTAGGGTGAAGGTTGGATGATTTCATAATACAGAAGCCCAAAATTTCACTAAATAAATATTTGTTGGGTGAATGAATACCTGAACAAATGAACATATAATGAATAAATTATTAAATATAAAATAATTCCCTTTTCCTGATTATCCTTACCCTCCCAGGCCAAGATCCATGATTGAAATTGTTATGTTAAAAGAAAGAACAGGAATTGATTATAAGTCAGCTCTTTGAATTTATTTAATTTTTCTTAGCCAGTTGATGACAGCCTACTACCCCTATATTGTATAGTAAAACATACTAACCTACCATCTCCCCTGCTTAGCATTACTTGAAAATCACACATAGCTGAGGTTAGGAGGCTAATGCCCAGTAAGTCAGAAATAGAAAAAAAAAGACACACATCTAACACTTCCCATATATATACTGACTTCCTTCTCATATTCTTATCCATTAGTAAGTAATGTTCACCATAGGATTAGAAATTAGACAGTAGAATGTGTGTTTGTTTTGTTTTGTTTATTTAAAAGTGCAAAAGATCTTATTCAACTACTAGTGGTAGTTGTTAAAGTCCTTAATGCCATGACTTAGGGATCTTGTTCTCTAAGGAAGCTGAAGAATATGTAAAGATGATACATAGCCTGAAGGGAAAGGGTGTGGTGGGGAGAAGAGGAATACTCTAAAAATATGAGTCACGCAGACATGCTGAAGGTCCTTCATCTTATGGCTGATAAGTACTCCACTGAGAAGGAATTAGCTCTCACGTTTAAAGTGGACAATGACCATAGAAAGGGAGAAAATGGTTATTTCCAGATGCTGGCAACTTCCATGCTGCTCTATTGCTGTGTCATACTCACAGACCTGTACAATGACGAGAGGAATAATTTCTAATCTTCCTGTTCGAGAAGTAATTTTATTGATCACCACTTTATGTTTTATTTTTCCTATGATTCAGCAGGTCAGAATTGCTCTAGTTCCAGTACTTTCCATCACTCAGCAAGATGTCTATGGGGTTTAAATGTCTTACAAGTTAACAGGAGGTGAAGAAATTTATTTCAGCACCAAGGAGAGTGCCTGCTACTTTCAAACGGGTTTTTTATGTGTTCAAAACTGCGTTATTATTCATGAGGCTAGAAAAAAATTTTGAAATGTGATTTAATAGAAAGCTGCTAAGAATTTACTTCATTCATTAGAATAATCCCAATCATTTCTATAAAATTTAAAAATTGCCAGGATTTTGTAATATGTTCATGATTTCAACAATGTGCTATTCTTTTGGCTTTCAAATGCAATAGAATTAACAATCCTTTGCCTTTTCTCTTTTCAAATGTCAAAAACCACAGTTTCTGAATGGATCTAGAATGGAGAAAGACTCAGTGAAATCACTGAGTTAATTTAATCACTGTGTTAATTTAACAGAGATTAAAATCTCCATGAGAACAAGGTCTAACATCTTTTTCACTGTTCTGTCCTCAAACCTTGGCATGTGATAAATGCTCAATTAATATTTATGCGAGTCTTCTAAGAAAGAATGAATTAATGAATGATGTTCATTAAGTCAATAGGAATGAATTAGTGAATATCTTCTCTCTACCGAAAGGGCACATTTTGCACCTGGGAGTTCCTCACACACCACATTGCTCAGCCTGAATCCCAAACACATCTTTCTTTGGCCTATATCAATGAAGTCTCTGGATCTCTGAAAAACCATGCTCCAGATCACACCTTTCATCTCCGAAAGGTTTTCAGTATAAAGGTTTCTCTTTTGAGACCTGCAAGAGTCACTGGGGTTTCAATCCATATTATACTACATCTCCAAGGCAGAATGGCATTACCCACCTCTGGTTCCTCCAACACTCAAGCCAGTCAGCCAACCTGGTTCCGCCCTGTAAGCCGGTGGACAAGACACAGACACAGGTCCTCCTCCATAAGGTCCCCAAGTAGACCATAACTATATGTACCTATCCCTAAGCAGCCCAAACAGCCTCTTCCATCTGTGCCAAGAGTAAAAAACACCAGGCCTCACTCTACTGAGAGACCTTCAAGAGACCAAGCTGTGCTGAGAGACAAAGGACAACAATGCAATTCTGTTTCAATCTGCCACCAATAGCCAGGCATGGGGTCAAGCTGAAATACCACAAACTACCAAACCAGGGCCAAGGGTGAAAGAGAAACCATGAACAAGTAAAACCACAACGTTTCCAATAGTCAGCATGTTGTGAAGACTTCTCAAAGCTCTAAACCCCTTTTCCTTTTTCTGTTTGTGCGATAAAACATGTGTGAACAAAGTCAATCCTCCTGGCTCCCAGGTAGGCACAGCCCAGTTCTTAGCTCCTAGGAGGCTTCTGGGCTAAGGCTCCACTCTACTTGGACTGTACTATCAGGCCCCCAAAACGGGGGGGAGCTGCCAGGGAAGGACGGATTTCCATTTCAAACTGCATTCTGGTACTTTGTACTCCAGCACCATTGGCCGATCAATATTTAATGCTTGGAGATTCTGACTCTGCGGGAGTCATGTCAGGGGACCTTGGGAGCCAATCTGCTTGAGCTTCTGAGTGATAATTATTCATGGGCTCCTGCCTCTTGCTCTTTCTCTCGCACGGTCCCACTCTGCAGACTCAGTGCCTTATTCAGTCTTCTCTCTCGCTCTCTCCGCTGCTGTAGCTGGACCCTTCGCCTTCGCCGCCGCTCAGCATCTGCACATCCCTACAATGGCTAAAACAGCAATGGGTAAGGCATCGCGCCTCGTTCTCCCTCGGCTCGACCTGGAGCCCACCTCTCACCTTCCCTCTTAGAGCTCTGAAGGCATTCGGAAATATTTTATAGAAAAAAAGGCGTTAATGGTAAAAAAAAAAAAAAAAAAGAAAGAAAGAAAAGAAAGAAAAAAAAAAAGAAAGAAAGAAAAAGAAAAAAAAAAAAAAAAAAAACAGGAACCGGGAAGGACGAAGGCAGTTCTGCGGGTTTGGGAAGGGCAAAGAGGGGGGTCCCTGGAAATCTAAAACTAAAATTTTCTTTTGGAAGGTAGAAGCAGGTAAGTTGCCCTCCCGTGGGTAGAGAATTTGTTCTGTTTCTATGATTAAAATTAGGGCCCAATCGTTGGGGGGTGGGGTGGGGGAGCTACCTTTACTGTTTGCCTTAAATGAGGTTAAGGGACATTTTTGGAAAGTGCTTCCTAACATCCTTTATTTCTTCTCTAGTTTAAAAAATAAAAGAAAGAAAAAGAAAGAAAATGGGGAAGAGGGGAGGGAGGTGGGGAAAAGGAAAAAAGAAAAACGCGAAGTCAAATCGGTCCCTTCTAAGGTTGTTTGAAAGATGGGTGGAGACGGGGGGAGGGGGCGGCGGGCGGAGAACGGGGCAAATTTTATGGTATTGTCTCGTCGGAAAAACCGCTAGTCCTGGGGCGCGGTGCGGGGAGGCTAGGGCGGGGGTGGGGGTGCTACGCTCCTTTGTTTTAGGGAAAGGGAGGGGAAGGGGAGAGGAAGTCGGGGAGGGCAAGGAGGGCGCGGGTGGGCAGCTGCAGGGGCGGGGTAGCGCGCGGCGGGGCGGGGTGGAGGGGCAGCGGTTTCGCAGGGCTGGGGTGGGGTTTCTTTGTGTGAGGACGAGCGGTCCCAGGGGGAGGCACCTGCAGCGCTGGGCGCACAATGCGGACGGCCCCACCCTGTGTGGAGCGGCGCCGGCGCCCTCCCTCCTCCCCCCTGCCGGGTGCAGCAGCTTCAGCCGAAACAGGGCCGGGGTGGGGAGCGCAGCGCGACACCCCGGAGCCCAGCGGGGGGGGGGGGGGGGGGGGCCGCGCCACGCCCCGCGCTGGTCGCTCCTGCCTCCCAGCCTCGGCTTCCCGGCGAGCCCTGACCACTGCCCCTGCCTTCCCCACCCCGGCCTCATTGTTCTGTGAACGGAGAGGAGGCCAAAAGTGGGTTAACATTTTTTTTCTTTTCAAAAACCCACATTGCACACAGAGGGTGACTAGACATTGACGCGGAGAAAGGCTTCTTTGAGCCCATTGATCGTTGGGGTAAAAGCTTCGGGACCTGGGTAGGTGTAGACACAACAACACAGTTACAAAAGGGGCCAACTTCTGAGATCGAGCCACGTGAAATACCCGTCTTCTAGGTCAAACGGGACCAAATAACCACAATTTCTATAGGCTCAACCTAAATACTCCATATAGGAGAAACGGTTGAGGCACAGAGGTTCCCCGGCCGGTGTGCGCCTCTAAGCGCCCCCACGGTTCCCGGGGCCGCCGGGGTGCACGGGCTGGGAGGGGCCCCGGATCCGGCGGCTGCTGGGGGCGGCTGCTGGGGGCGGCTGCTGGGGGCACCCCCCCTCCCCGGGGACCGCTGCGGGATGCGCCCCGCGCAGCTCCGCCCTGCCCCACCCTTTCTGCCGCGCCGGGGAGACCTCGGGCCGCGAGGCTGGGCGTCGAACCCCGCCGGGGAGGGGCAGTTACGCGGTCTGCAGACCCAGGGCCCCTTCTTCCAGCCCCGCAGCCCGGAGCCCCCCCGCCGCCCCGCGCTCCGCGCACGCACACCGGTGACGCTCGGGGTCCCGGCCCGGGGTGGCTCTGCGCGGAGGCCGCTGAGCCCCGCCCGGCCGTACAAAGGCGCCGCCCCGCCCCAGCCGGCCGCAGGACCGCAGAGGTGACCCCTTCCCGGAGGTGCGGCCGCGGGTTTCCTCCTCTCGCCCTCCCACGGCCCGCGGAGTTCAGGCCGCTTTCTCCGCCCAGCTGAGACCCCGGGCCCCAACGCGGGGTTCTCCCTCGGTTCCCGGGACGCGCGCCCTTTGGGGAGACCGCGGCCGAGCGAGCGCGGCGCCGCCCCACCCCTCCCCTCCCCTCCCCGCTGCGGCCCGGCCCGGCCCGGTCCGCCGCTGGCCGCTGGGGGGCGCGCTTGGCGAGCCGGCGCGTGGAGCGCTGCCAGCCCTGCAGAGCCCCGCGCCGCGCCCTGTGCGCTCCCCTCCCCCGAGCTGGGCGCACGCCCCCGCGGGGCAGCCGGGGAGACGCGCTTCTGCGCAGTGTCCTGAGCTACCCCCGCGTCCCGCAGTTCGCGATTCACCCGCAAGCCCAGAGAGGTCCCCAGACCGAGGGACGCGGGGCGATCTCGCTCTGCGTTCTGCACCCACCCTCCCCTCCCCTCCCCTCCCCACCCCACCCCGCCCCGCCCCCACCACGGAGAGGTTTCCGCTGCAGGAGGGCGGCCGCGGACTCATCGTTATCAGTATTATGTCAAATCTTTCTAATCATTCTTATTACTTCGTGACTCAGTGGCCTTATTGATCCAAAAGGCTTGAATGATTGAATTTCATTAAGGAGCATTAACCCTTGTTGCACTCACTTTTCTTCCTCCTACTCCTCCGTTCCTTACTCTCCAGCCTTCAAAACCAAGAATTTTTTTGTGCAATTCATTTTACATTATAAAGCGGAATGTATTTTCAATTCCTGTCGGGATTACATATGTTCTTGTGGGTCTCATATTATGTGCAGGTGCTTACTAAGGGTAGGGTTTGTGTGCCAAAGATTGCTGGAAAATTCTACGCAGATAATTGTTTGTGACTGCAATGGGTAAAATTATACATATATAATTGAGGTGTTATGATCTTCACTGCATATTCCATAAGGTCATGTCTATCAATCAATATATAAATAACAGGTGATGCACAAAATGTAACCGTTTCTTTTTTTTTTTTTTTTTTTTGAATTGTTCTTCCAATTGCTGATTATTGACAGTCTCAATTCTACACAGAAACCTGGATCGTGAAATGGTAGACACCATCCCATTAATAAAAATCCCACCCAAAATATGACAATTGCAAGGGTCCTTTCTGCCATGAGTAAGCTGAATTTGCAGATCATGAGAAGTACAACCCCTGCAATGCTAAAATAATGGATTTTGAAATCATTTCAGTTGCAAAGCATAATCAATTAATCACCAGGGTGGGTGCTTTTTCCTGATTCATTAAACAATTATTCAGCATGATTGTACTAGGTGCATATAGTATTCCCCATTATCTTCTCTAATGAAGTGGGTGCCTTCTAAATGGATATATAAATAGCCGGAAGCGGAAAAATGTGAATTTGGTCAGGATTGCAAGATCAAGCTGAAAGAGAAATAGCGGTAGCTTATCAATCAATTCTATATATGGTTAATTCCAGCTGAGTAAGCTGAGCCTGCAGCAAGCATTATGTGAGCCAGTGTAGCCAATACAAATAGCTAGTATGATGGTATGAATTAATATACCTGGTGGTGTTTGTCTACACAGGTTAAAATTCTCTGAAAGCATATTTTAAAATAATAAATAACGAAGATGGAGTGGTTTTTAGCATTAAAGTCTGGAATTTTGCTCAGTCACAATTTGCAGTGGTTTTGTGAAGTGACCTACAGGTTTTAGTAAACTATTCTATCCTAAGGAAAGGGGAAGGGAGTATTTTTATTGTTAGAATGATTGCCTCTGCTCTTAGGCATTTACATTTTTAGCGGGATTTTATTTGTTGCACTAAAAACACATTTACTTTGGGGATTTTTTTAAATTATTAATAGAGAGATTATACAATAAGCATTTGGCCCGGTATGCCTTCCATCAAATAGCCCTTTCTCTATGATTTAAAAAGAAAAAAGAAAAAAAGGCTGCAAGAGGCTACGTTTTACTCAGATTCAAGAGTGCCTATCAGTCCTTTCAGTTTGCCACAAATCCGATTCACACAACATGATAATCTTCCACCCTACAATTTAGGATCAAAATAGTTACTTAATTCTTTCTGATCTAGTAGTTACTATCATCCAGAATTTCAAGTTAAATTTGTACAGTTTAAAATGAAACTGGAGATGAATCAAGCATATATGTAGTTGAGCATTTTTGACATTAATGAATCCAGACCATCTTTAGGAAAATTCCTGATTTGTCAATCACCACTGTTATTTACTCCAACTGAGTAGGACTGACTATATGCCCCATCCCACCCCAGGAGTTGATGCCGGCCCTGAGCAGGTGACTGCCCACTCCGGGTGAGGCCACTCCCAAGCTGCAGAAATCTAATTCCAGCTCGCACCAATTTCCTATTTGGCCTTGGAGAAACGCACACTATTCTTTTGTCAGAGGACCTGTGACCTTATATGAAAAATGCAAGATATTTGCCAAATAAGAAGCAAATACCAAATTAGTTGATGCCCCAGATGTTTCCAGAACTGAGGCTGGTTTTCTTTCCTGGTTCTCTGAATTGGAAAATCTTGGAGTTCGCATTAACTTTCACCCCACTAGAGGGCAATCAAGTTCTCCTAGGAAATATGTGATTTTTTTAAGCCAGTTTCAAATACTATTTAATAAAATCTCTCTTTTTTTAAAATCTGTAACATTCAACTGCTTATTCAATAAATTAATGCCATCCTTTACTCTAGTGGATGAAAAGGATTTGTGCACCTTTTCAAGGAGATGGATAAAATGAGTGGAAATGGGTGTAAACCCTGGTTAGTTATTCTCTTATGATTTTACTTTCTGGTTTCATTCCATTGCTATTATGATTATCGTTGATGTTACTTTGGGGAGTTTGTAGTGGATGAATGGCAGAGAAAGGTCAATAGTGACAGCAAAATTATATAGGAACAGAATATTTTAATGTTTAAATAAAGGAATAAATTATCAAAAACATTGTTTACTTATTCATTTATTTAAAATGTGCCCGAGATGTTGGGGACATACCCAGATGTCAATGTCCACCTCCAGGGAGCTTGCAGGCTAGCAGCAAAAACACAGATACAAAGTGATACTGAGGGAGGAGTTCCAAAAACAAACATAAACTAATTTTTAGGATCATCAGAAGTGGATTTATTTCCATGTTTGCACTGGCAGGGATTTTTTTCTCTTATGTTTCATGTAACTATAATCCATCTGTAAGATATTTAATAGTCTCATATTACTGTGCTCCCCAAATTTAATGTGCAGATGAATTACTTGTGACTTTCATTAAAATGCAAATTCTGATACAGTAAGTCTGGTTGAGGCTAGATATTTTGCATTCCTAACAAATTCCCAGTTGATGCTGATTCTAACCACCAAACATGTCAGTTTTAGAAATAGAGAATTGTGATAGGCATGTTCCTCCCATACTAAGGTTTGGTATCAGGTCTTAATATTTTCAAATGCATGGCAATCTTTACAAAATATTTCACTTCCAAACTCATACTCTTAGGGATTTTATTCCTCCGGGAGTTATGTGTTCTCTGCCATCACTCTCTTAATTGGATTTTTAAAAATATATTCGTGTTGTAGGACTCAGCAGAAGACCTTCAAGATAAATGTGGAAAATGAGAATTTGGCTCTGTGTGTGTGTGTGTGTGTGTGTGTGTGTGTGTGTGTGTGTGTGTGTGTGTGTCTAAGAAAAAACAGATATGGCTTGTGGCACAGTTGAGCAAGATGATGAATCAGTATTGCTAGCTTACTGTTATTTACAAAACAACATGCAGAACAAAGAGTTCAACTCAAACCTTTTAGTTATGGGATAATCTAAAATTTGCCTAATTCCATTTGCCATATAGCTAATTCCATTTGCCATATAGCAAATTCGCTACAAATATTCCACATACTGTAGAAACTAAAACAGAAGATTGAACAACACTAAAATTGCCTTTAAACATAGCCCATACTTGTTACTTACCAAATTATTCTAACAGACAATTTCTTCCATGTGAGAAAATTATTAATAATGTATTGAGTATGGGTGCATCTTGAAAACAGATTATGAATGTGTTTTCTCTTTACTTCAGCCAATGAAAGACCTCTCTTATTCCATATTAACTTTTTAAGAAAGTTAGCCAAAAGAAAAAAACAAAAACTGGTCTTCGAAGAATAACATCAAAAATACCATATGTCAGTGTTCCCATCCAGTGGGTGCATTACCACAGTTCTGGAAATGCTGTCCTACAAAATTATACTATACATAAAATATCTCAAATTAGAAATACAACATTTCCCAAATAGGGCACTAAAAACATAGTCCCAAATAAAACTGGCCACAGAGTGGTAGGATATAACGTTATGCAACCTAAAGTGGGATTAAGCCCAGGGTTATCCATTCCTTTGTTGTTGTTGTCAATCAACACTTTTCCTCTGCCACTGTTCTCTTTCAAGATTCATTTTTCTGGCATAGACATAAATTTTAGAGTGTCTGCAAGAAATGACTTTTATTGATTGATTTAATCCTTATATAGCATATATAACATGCTAGGCACTAAGCGCTTTACAGGTATTAGTCACAGCAATCGCCCAATAATCTGAAAAAGTAAATACTTTTATGGATAAGGAAACTGAGGCACAGAGAGACGAAGTGACTTTTACCCAAGGTCATACCGTTAGATACAGAACTTGAGCCAGGCCTTCTGTTTCCAGAACCTGTCTCTCTAACCAGTACCAGCTACTCTTATATATGCTCCATGTCAGAGGTGTTCCCACCATGGAGGGCAAACTTGTGAGACCACCATTTTGTCTAACAAGCCTGATATGGTCTTATCTTTTCTTAGTACAGACTCACTTTGAAGAGGAGATACCTTCAAACTGGCGACTACTTTTAATTGCTAACTTGGGACTTATTAAAATAATTGCCATGATTTAGGCTTTGGGGGAACAAGAGCTCTGAGACCTTGGGGGTTGTAATGTATGGACTACATGGCTGTCTAAAGGCTCAGCTAAGGAAGCAGCAGGAAATTCGGATGTGGACACACCATGACGACCGGTTCTGGGAAAAAAAAAAAAACGTAATCAATGGCATTGTGTTTATCATATTTTAAAATGGACCCTTACCTCCCTCCATAGATACTTAATATTTAACTTTTTTAGTATTTTGTTTTATGAAATAAATCTAGAACTAAAAGAGATACACCACCCAGGCATCCACCTTTAGTGTAATCTTTAAATATTACTTTAAGACTCTTCCCCTTATTACCTCAAAAGCAAGCAGGCAGGAGGAAGGCTCTGAATCCCTTGTGAAACATTTTTAATTATCTTTTAATAAAGGAATCGGGTCTTGTCATTTGTCAAGGAGACATTTGCAGTAGTAAAACCTGTATTTATATAACACATTTTTATTAGCCATGATTAAAGATAACATTTTGTGTACATTTGTTCTCACAAAACACTTTTATGTGAATATAAAGGTTAATTAATGCATTCTGGCAATCATTTTGCTAGTCATCTGGAAATATAGCTTCTCTAGGAATTGTACTTAAGAGAAGCAGCCATACATTATACTATAAAACTGTAACAAAAAATTTTTAAACTTTTCTCATTTGTATAATTTTGTCGACCTCCAGATTAAAATATTTAATACTTGGAAAAAGTACAAAACTCAAAAAATTTGACCAGAAATAGATAATTACAGTTTTTGTATAGTACATTAAAAATAACATTGCCTGGGACTCTTTTTTTTTTCACACAAAATCATAAAGCAATGCTGGTATGAGTGCTTATTTAGCAGTTATTCTTTTGGAATAATTGTACTTTTGAGTTCAGAGTGTACACCATCCATAATACAAATGATTAGTGTAACAGTAAATCATCAGAATATCAATCTGTCAATCTTTCAACCTTTCAAGTTGGGTCTTTGTATCAGGATAAAAAGAAATGGATGAACTTTATCTAAACCTAGTTCCACAAATACTTGTACAAGAGAGCATTTTAAACTTTAAATTTTTGTTTGCACTCTTCACTTCCTCTTTTGGAAGATTTTTTTCCCATGCACTGCAGCCCCAGTCTGATTTCCATTCAACAACAACACCCACAGTGAACCTAATGATAATCTTTCAGTTCCAGATTCCTCCTAGATAGAAGCCTAACTCACGTGACAAAGCTCAGCCCATAATATACTGACTGTTGCAAAACTGAGACCAGAAAATCTCATCTAGACGTTACTTGTTATCACTTCCAGTCTCTCACGGGAAGGAGCACCAACCTAGTCAGGCAGTTGAGCAGACACTAGAATTTATTGCTGTTTCCTTTGGAACCTTGCTATGGAGCATTGCCCTTATGAGTGTAAAGTTCTTTATTATTCCTAACACTAATATCTATTTTTGTAATTTAAGTCTTGCAGCTTTATCTGAGAAATGCCAGTTAACATCCTTCTCATTATCATCATTCAAACACATGAAAAATTACCAGAGTCAATTCTAGTCTTTTGATGTACAGATTATATGACCCAAGAGTCCTGTCACTTTAAAAATCTTTTCATTCTACTTCAGGCTTATCTTTTCCTTTTATATTAAAAAAAGAGCAAACATAGAAGATTGAAAAATGTAAAATGTTCAAAAGAAAAGTTAGATAGCATGATCTTCTATAATGGACCTTGTAGCTCTTAGAAAATATTTACTTGCTCTGTCCTTTTTTATCTTGATATAGTCTCTATGAAATGGGCCTAGTATACATGTTGTTCTGTTTAAAATGAGTAAAGTTAAGCTCAAAGAATTTACTCAGTTAAGTTCATTTGTGGTAAGCTTCAAGGCCAGGGCCAGAACATATGTCAAATGAAGATATATATATATAGAGAGAGAGATACAGGTATATATAATATATATTAGATAAGCATTCTATTTGATTATAATGGTATAATATATGCATGTAATAAAAATAAAAAAAATAATAAAGTTTAGCACTTACTCCTGTAAGTCCTGAAATCAAATATGCACTCAGGAGGGAAGTCACACACTAAACATATTTGCCTTTAGTCACAAGTCATTAATAGTTAATAGTTAATGACAAGACTTATCAAAATAAAATAGATTCAAACACCAATTCTCTTCTGAAGTCTATGCTGTGTCATGAGAATATAAATAAATATGATTCTCTTGCTGGGGGAATTTAGTCTTTTGTAGAAGACCAGACTCTATACATACAAAAAAGTTGAATACCAATAGTAATAATTTATAACCGTAACTGGAAGTCTCCACCATTTAAAAAATTTTATTATACTACCCTACAATATTACAGGACAGCTCTTGGTGCTACACAAAGAACATCAGTTAGGAAGTACTATGATCTACCCAGAGGATACAAACTTGAAATATCTAACTAGTGTCCTCTATCAATAATCCAATCCCTTAGTTAAAATGTTTCTCAATCTTTATTGCACATCAGCAGCACTCAGATCCCACCCCAGAGATTCGGATTCCATGGGTCTGAGGTGGGTCTCATTAATTTGCATTTCTAACAAGCTTCTGGATGGTGCTGCTGCTGCTGGTCCAGAACCACACTTGGATTAAATCTAATGCTGGTGATCAGTGCGGTGTCTGGAGCAGTGTGGGGAGTAGCATGGTCCTCTAGTGTAATTTCCCTCCTCTGACTAGCTCTGCAACTAGGAACTCAAAAGAATAGAGGACTTAAGCCCTAACAGCTCCGCCCCTGTCCACATGCTGCTGGTGCTGCATTGCTGGAAGAGCCAAGGACAGGATTCTGAAGACCTGAGCCCTCGTCTTGACTCTCTCAGCTAGCCAACCTTGGTCAGGTCCCTTTTCTTTCTGTGCCTCTATTGTAGCTCTGTAAAGTGGCAAGTGTTTGTTTCAGAGGGTCCTTTTCAGAGCCAAGGAAACAAATGTGAAAGTGATTAGTGTCTGTCAAGTACTATATAAATGCAACTTGTAGCTTTTTTGTCATTAAATAGAACAACTCGATATTTTACTCATGTACCCATGCACGTTTAGAATGAATAATGAGGAAACAGAGAGCACAGAAACTGAGTCATTTGTTTAAAAAAAAATACTTCCTAAATAATTTTAAATTTAAATAATAAGTTCAATTTATTAATTGAAATAAAATGTTGAGTGAATTGCTCGGGCAACAGTATCTGATATTTCAAAGGGCTTATGCTTAGGTCCCACCCAAGATTCTTCTTTAAAATTCTTCTTCAGTGAATGTTGGCTGAGAAGAAGCAACTCATCCAAAATTTAATCTCTCACAGTCAATCCCCATTTTTTTTCCCCCAACCCAATCTTCTTTAAGGGAAGGATGGTGAGAAGTGGCTCAAGATGGCAACCATCAAGCTAAGATAATTACTGGGCAAAGAAGGGATACCCTTGCAAATAGAAATTTAAAATGTGAGAGAGTTGAAAAGGAAAAGGTAAAACTCAGTACAAATTGTTCTGCCCTTTGCCATACCACCTTGACATTCTCTACCCTCTGAGTCAGCACCATTGAGCAACTGTACAAGCCCACCTTAGACAAAGCAACCCAAGTGCACACATTCAGGTTTGCTGAAAGCTTGGTTTAAAGTGGCCTCCAAAAGTTAAAAACAAAAGGGAAAAGCTTTGTACAATAAGGAAAAAGCAACTTGTCATGGAACTCAAAGGAGTGTAAAATGCTATGAAAATTTAAAACAATACTATAAATCCCCCCCCCCAAAAAAGAGCTTAGATCAGCAACATTACTATTATATTCAATGGATATAGTTTTGAATCCTGGCCCACTACTCACTATCAGATAATTCTTGAGCAAATGATAATTTCTATACCACAGTTTTCTCAATTATGAAATGGGGAAAATAATGCTACCTAAATCACATGGTAGTTATGATGCTTAATTAAACAATTGAATGTTAAGCACTCTGTAATAAAAAAATGAAAAAAAATAAAAAAATAAAAAAATGAATCTCTTTTCAAGACCCCATAGATAATGAAAATACTAAATAAGAGTTATTATATTTTTAAAAAGGAATTATTTAAAGTAAACATCTAACTTCTTGTGCTTTGTGATTTTCTACATCTAGTAGCAGCAACAAATCTAGTAGAAATTACTTGGAATTAAAGAAATGATCGCTACTCAACAATTCTTTGTGATGGAGGGAGAGCTGATATTACATTTATGATGCAGCTGCAAGTATAGTATATCTCTAAGACAAATCCACTCTGGGTCATGCCAAAATTCAAAGCACACTTCTCTTGCATTTATTTCTCATTTCATGTTTCACAGTCCTATTTCATATCTCACCCTACTTCAAATACATATAACACTTCAATAAAATTGACCATTCTTGTCTGCCCAATAAGGCCCAACTACATAAAATTCATTAGAATTAAAATAAGAAATAGAAATAAAAACTGATTCCAGAAACACTAAGGTCACTTAGTGTGACACTGAGGTCTCTTAAAGAGCAGAAAAGGGGGCACCTGGGTGGCTCAGTGAGTTAAGTCTCAGACTTTCTATATTAGCTCAGGTCATGATCCCAAGGTTGTGAGAGCGAGCCCCACAGCAGGTGCTCATGCATTGAGCAGGGAGCCTGTTGGGACTCTCTCTCCCCCTCTCCCTCTGCCCCTCTCTCTTCTCTCTCTCCAAAAAAAAAAAAGAAAAGAAAAAAGAAAAGAAAAGAAAGAAAAGGCAGGAAAGGGGGAATTGTATCATGTAACACACACATACCACACACAGTCTCTTGCAATCTTATCAACCATCAGTTTCATCTGAACTCAACAGCACTTGGCCATTGCAAAATCCCTCCTCGCTGCTTCTCCAGTATCCTCCCTACCTGGCATTCTCCTGGTGTCCTACTTCCATTTCCAACCCCCTTCCTCCAGCGAGATTTTTTCTTTCAGAGATAACTCCAGGTACTTTCTTATCTGGATCAATTCAGCCTTCCTCCGCTCCATCCATTAGCAGATAGCACAACAAAGCACAACAAAGATACTAGAGCCAAACAGTACAAACATAATATTCCTTAGACACAAATGTGGTGGGAAAAGCCTATGACTTTTTTAAGCCTACTCTACTCTACTCTAAGTAGAGTTTCATGTTATTCTTCAGTCATTCATGACTGTAACCCCTTTTCAATCAATAGTGTTTCAGGTACCAGTCAATGTGAATCTGGAAGAGGTTAGCAGACTGTAATCGTTAGAATAATAAAGATACCCTGAGAAATCAAATTAGCATTCATCACGAGTCTGACTTTACAAAGGCTTAAGGGAGGATAATTGACTACCAGTATAAAAGAGCATTTTAAATATTTTACCTCCAAAATTTCATATAAATGTATGGTACATAAACTAGGAATTATATTTATGACATAACTGCAGATATATTAATAGAGATATGTGCTTACATTTACAAATGTTGTATAGATCTTTTTCAAATTAGACACTGTTGATAATAGCAATCTCCATATAAAAATACTCAATATTTTTTCCCAGTTAAAGGCCATAAAATACAGATAATGATAGACTCCTACTTTCTCATAAAAAAGAATAATGACAAAGGAGAAGCTTCATATGGAAAGCATTAAAACAATGTAAATCCTCACAAGTTCGTTAATACATACACCCGGTAGGAAAGATCAGCTTTAAAGAAAATGTAGACATTTCCTCACTTGAAAACACCCAGCAGGGTTCTGAAATACCAAACACAAAGTAGAGAGAAAAGAACTTCACATTCTCTATCAACCAAAAACTTGGCTTAAAA
Organism: Vulpes vulpes; assembly: GCF_048418805.1. Lineage (NCBI taxonomy): Eukaryota > Metazoa > Chordata > Mammalia > Carnivora > Canidae > Vulpes > Vulpes vulpes. The sequence continues at coordinate 52,346,176 of NC_132792.1, read as the reverse complement.
AAAAAAGAAAAAAGTTTAGTAGTAGAAAAAATAGAAAAAAATAAAAGAAAATAAAATTCATTATTTAGGAAGAAAATCTTTTCTAAGTTCAAGACTAACATGGAAGAAATACTGAATTAAGTAGCTTAGAAAGAATTGGATTTCGCCCACTGCAATTTTTCTTAAGATGAAATCTTAAAATAGTGTTCACAGTTGCAGTGTATATTGGTTACAAATTGCCGTAAGCTGTGCTACAACATCCAAGAGAAGAAATACAGAAAACTGTAACTTGCAGAGAACACTGTCCTGTTTGCCTGGCGAAATGAAAGCTTACTCATCTAAATTAATTGCAAGGGGAAGCCGTCACTTCTGACAAATAACAAATAGCCCTGAAGTTTTTCTATCCAAAAAAAAAAAAAAAACACACGTTTTATCACTTCTGATAAATTTTAGAAGTGAATGGGGAAATATGTAGGTAGACAAATAGCCCTGAAGTTTTTCTATCCAAAAAAAAAAAAACACACGTTTTATCACTTCTGATAAATTTTAGAAGTGAATGGGGAAATATGTAGGTAGACAAATAGCCCTGAAGTTTTTCTATCCAAAAAAAAAAAAAAACACACGTTTTATCACTTCTGATAAATTTTAGAAGTGAATGGGGAAATATGTAGGGTAGTCAGCTTCGATTCATCTATGCTGAGGGCTTCTTTTAGTACAGAACCATGTTCCACTTCCTTCGTCTCCCCTATAGCACCTCTGTGGCTGGTGCTAATACTACTACCCTCAGTTAACATGTATTGAGTACGTAATCTCTCGGGTTCTGCGACTACTATGCCAAACACTTTACCAGAGGTATTATCTTTCCGTTTTCACAGGTGAGAAAGGGAAGGAGAAAAAGTCACAGACAACCAATAAGCGGTGGACCAGGATTTAAGACAAATCAGTTGAGTCCCAGAGTTCACCTGGTTAATCACCAGTGTCTCTCTTAGACATCATAGAAGCTCTGACTGTGTTCATTGATGGATGAAATAAGGATGAACAAAGAGAAAATGGCAAAATTGTACAAAATAAGGCTCCTTGACATCTCACTATAGCCAAGACCTGTAAAACTTCAAAAGGTCACTCAAAGGGGATCCCTGGGTGGCTCAGCGGTTCAGCGCCTGCCTTGGCCCAGGGCGTGATCCTGGAGTCCCTGGATCAGTCCCACATCAGGCTCCCTGCATGGAGCAGGCTTCTCCCTCTGCCTGTGTCTCTGCCTCTCTCTCTCAGTCTCTCTCTCTCTCTCTCTCTCTCTCTCTCTCTCTTGTCTATCATGAATAAATAAAATAAAATCTTTTTAAATAGTCACTCAAAGACTAAAGATCAATTTATAGAAGAATCATCTTCACTAACAATATCTTGTATCAGTACAGCATTTCTTAATTCTTTTTTTTTTAATTTTTATTTATTTATGATAGTCAAAGAGAGAGAGAGAGAGGCAGAGACACAGGCAGAGGGAGAAGCAGGCTCCATGCACCGGGAGCCCGATGTGGGATTTGATCCCGGGTCTCCAGGATCGTGCCCTGGGCCAAAGGCAGGCGCCAAACCGCTGCGCCACCCAGGGATCCCCAGTACAGCATTTCTAATTCAATCCTTACAACAACACCCTATCTCCATTTTGTGGATAAATAAACTCCTGTTCAGGTTTAATAAGTTGTTTAAAGTTGAAAAGAGCATAAGTCTTCAGCTCCTATTCATATTCTTTCCATAAGGGGGGGGGGGGGAAGCAACACAGCATATAAATGTAGAGGAAACATTCACTTGTTACCTTTTTCTCCTTGAATAGAGATAGTTGATTACCAGCTGTTGTGAAGCATAAATGTGGTAGGGCTTTCTTAAATTTTGCCAGGGAACCAAGCAATCATAGTTGTGCCATTAGCTAGTGCCATTTTGAAACTGTCCACGCAGCTACAGCTAGGGGATAAGTGCTGAGTGAGAGAAGCAAACAACTTCAAGTATGCAGAAATACCAGTCTGTAGCGTAAAATGAAGCTAGTACATTTAGTAGAGAGAAAAATTGAGCTCAACCTGGTTCTAACATTTGGTCTCTTTAAATCCCACTCTATACCTAGTTTCAGTGGGAAAGCCAGCTGGGCCACTGACCATTTCAGGTACCATTTGCAGCTGATGAACAGCCCCACCCTGCTTGGCAACCAATGGAAGTGTTCACAGAATGCCTAACTGCCATACACACACTTACATGTGGAAGGAAGATATGGAAAACAGTAAATGAGACACCTTCACTCACCCTCAAAAAACTTAAATATAGTTGGGAAGAAACCATTAGCAGCAAACAAAACAGTAGAGGAATAAGGGCTAACCACTGTGAAACAAGCCAGGGGAATTATTGTGTTTGAAAAGAGAAGAAACCCAAAGGCCCTTGTGATGGAAACCATTAGGTTTAATTCATTCCTGTATTTAGGGAGATACAAACCCAGCCTTATGGAATTTCATGAGTCACAACTGTTGGAGATATTTCTGAATTGGCACCACACGCTAGTACGCAGATCCTCTAACCTGCTCTATCTGTTATTATTTGGCAAGTGTTTTGAAGATGTGAGCCACACAACCACTCTTTTATTTTTTTTAAGATTTTATTTATTTATTCATGAGAGACACACAGAAAGAGGGAGAGAGGCAGAGACCCTCTGCCAAAAATTATTGGGAATTTTTATCACCAAATCATATGGCATTTGCTGCCAAAAATAAATAAAATATATAGGCTATTCCAAACTTATTCAGTCAGCAAAAAAAACATGTAATCCTTCTCATATCTTGTAATACTCAAAAATGAGTATTACAAATTCCAAAGGACTTTTAGATGGTATCCAAAAAGCTTACACTATGTGCATCATTTATTCTGCCTCTAAAATTGAAAATTATATATTTAAAGGCAAAAGTGAATCTTAACATGTAGTATATGGAAAAATGAAATTTGCTCTAATAGCTTGACAATTTAAAACATGAATTGCCTTATGAAGCACATTATATATTTAATAGTATTTTATATCATATAATTGTTTATTATGAAACACCAAAACTTGAAAAGAGGAAAAATTTTGCAAAGTAGAAATATCAAGGGTAAGTTTGTTTTCCTTTTCTTTAAAATTTAGTAATGCTTTAAAATAATTGTTTTTTAAAAACATAGGTAAAGAAAATGCTTACTGCAGAAGATACAAAAAGATGAATCTACAGGTAATGAGAAAGCTACTCTATTTAAAGGCAATATTGCTAAATTTGTAGGATCATAAAATTTCAGAGCTTGGAGCTATTAGTTATAGGTGAGGAAAAGTTCCAAAATAGTTCTTGCTCAGGGTCATAAAATTTTTAAAAATTAAAAAAAAAAAAAAAACTAAAGTCCCAGAAAGATCTTTAAGGTCCTATAATGCAGTCATTCCTACCTCTCGGGTGTGGTTGATTCAGCCAAGTGCTACTGCACAGGATGATAGTTGCACTCAAAAGAGTCTCCACATATGTCATAATTTTATAAAACAAAAGGAAAACCAATTCTTCCTAAAAATTCTGTGACTAGAAGGAATTCTGGAAGTAATACAGAGTACACATACTGCATTGGTGGGTAGAAGCAGCTATAAACACGATATATCCCAGGAACTTTGTATCCACACCTGAATGGTAGGCTTCACACCTACAGGCAGAAAATTTTGCTTCCCAAGAGGAACTAAAATATATGGCTATCTTTGAAATGCTGCACCCAAGTGCTCTGAAAGAGGAGATTAAAGACTTCCCAGGTCTCAGAGCGGGGGGAAAAAACCCTGCCACAATGCAAAATAAATTGTTTTTTATTGCCCAACATCAAAAATGTACGGACAATTTAGAAACACGAGACTCAAATATTGAAGGAAGCCATTGATTTATTAAAAGCCTACCACCACTTTGATTTAGGGCACTCCTGTCCCACTTCTGTTTTCCACTTTGTCTCTGCCACCTGCATCACTCCACCACCTATCACCCCCAAGGGGGCCCTTCGGGGAAATAAAGGTTATTAAATCTGATTTCTTCATCTATAAAATGAAAATAGCAGATGACTTGGATGATTTTAAATGTTCCTTCCTGGCCAAAAATGCTGTGGCTAGTGATTCTAATTGCGTTAGACTAAATTGTCTTTTATATTTTGATCCTTTTTGTACCAGTGATGACACCAGGTGACTGCAGGCCGCAGTGTCTTCAGACACATTATGCACTCACTTTGTGTGTTGCTTCACGTTCCCTGCAGAAAACTACACTAATGCAAGTTGTAGTGTACACTCTGATGAATCCTATTTGAGCAAATGAGTCTTTATGTGGCAGATCTTGAGGATGTAGCATTTAATTTCCAAAACAAAAAAAGCAATGTTCATCTCATAGCTCAATTAACATGAAAGGTTCCTTTCATGTTCCTTGGCTGCCTTGAGAATGGCCACTGAAGATCACACTGTGGACGCTGCAACAGTAAAGGTGTTTCACACTCATCTCCAAGGCTCTGGTACTCCCCCTAAACCCCCACAGCTACTCAAAAATAATAGTGCTATCATAATTTTTTTAATATCAAGTAGTTCTAAATCTTAACAATATGAATATTTCCTATTTTAAAAAGATATATTTGTTTATTCTATTCTCTGTAACATGTATGAAGTGTAAAGAGCAAAGTCAGGGATTTACTTTGAGTCGGAGAGCAAAATTACCTGCCTGTTCAGTTTTTGTTCACTGTACCAATTACAGAAGCATTTAATGTGTGGCTTCTGAATGGACAGCTGAAATATAACTCTACTGAATGTGATTTTAAAATCTGAATTTTTAGGCCACTATTAAGTAAATGTTACGTACTGTGCATTTTACAAAATTCCATTAAATGAGACCCTGGAACTCTCATTAGGTTCTTGGAAACAAGCAAAATGCTTGCCCTTACATGAGGTTTTTGTGGCCATCGACTGAAATATTTTATATTCATTATTTTCGTACCATTTATTTCCTAAGAAAACATTTAGGGAGACTAGTATGAGTGCAGTTTGTATACTATCCAGATAAAGATTCTATCCAGTGGAAACTTAAGAAACATTTGGCGATCACACCCAGTTAAATACTTTTATTAGCAGTCGATGCTAGTAACTATTCTAAGTAGCATGTATTTTGTTGGACACACTCAGAACTAAAACACATATAGAGCTTTTTTGAATGCATAGGAACTTTGCACCTTTCCAAGGTAGTAGAAGTTTACATAGAAACTCTTCGAGAAATATGCTTTCAACTTTTTTAAGTTTTCAGACCAATAGAAGAGTTAAATCAAGATTAACTTCTAGGGTTTGTCACCCAAATCGCTGTGGAATCTGTGCCTAATCCTAATCTGTTTCTTCACAATGTTTCATATAAATTAACATGTTTCATTATATGAAGACATGCAGCCCCATCTTGTGATTGACAGATAGGATTTTCTCTGAATTCATTTTCCATATCCTCAGTATCTAAATCACTGGTCCATTCAGGGGGAATGTCAATTGGCCCATTAATTGAGATAAAGTCATCTGAATCTTATATGACAGATTTTTTTTTCATGTGTGATAAAAAGTCTTGCATTTTCTATTTCTGAAAGTTCTTGCTTTCACTGAGAACATAGTAGGTAATTTACTGTATTGTAGTTTCATACCACTTTATTCAATGCAAAGACACAAGTCATAGACTTAATTCTAAATCCATGAGGTAGAAGCTTGGACTTGTTTTCTGGAGAAAAGCCACACATTACAACCAAGCGAAAAAGAAAACCAACATCCTTATCATTGAGAACCAAAACATTTTTTATTCTAGAAATTGAGCCCACAAATGCAATCATTAGTCTACATAAGAAGTGTGAGTTTTGCTGAATTAAGAATGGATGGCAAGTATTTTCCCAGTTGTCAGCTAAAAAATTTAAAAGTAATGGGAAGGGAAAAAAATAATGGGGAGTGATTTAAATTACTTGGATGAAGAGGAAGCCATTTTGTGGACACAATTCAGAGAACACCATGGCAGCCTCAGATGACAGTTGCATCCAGCTCAGGAGGCTACACCGAAGAGAAGATTCATTCCTACGTGACACCTCTACTCAGATCGACAGACTTTCCAGTGTCTGAGATGGCTTTCTCTCATTTAAGTCCCAACCAATCTAGCTATCATTTTAGGCTATACTACTACCTGGTAGTGTTGAAGGCTTAAGAAAAAATAATGTCTTTTAATACTCAAAATTAGATTGGCAATAAAGTCTTGAAATATAAACAGAGGTGCTTTCATTACTCCTATAAATCAGTGTAGTTTGATCTCCACATAGGACTGTAAAAATTTCTTTCATTAGAGGGAAAGAAAAAAAAGGACAAGACCCTGCATGATATAGTGGGATTCTCATTAAACTCGACAGGAGCTTTAACTGGAATCAAGGGTAAGGTGAGGTCTCAGATTGGTACAATTTACTGCTCTTACTACAGTTTTGATCAAAAGAACTGATTCATGTCATCCAATTTCTTTTCCTTGTCACAATTGCTTTGCCAAGAATCAATCGAATTGAAATTTAAGAGCCTCATATGTTTCTATACAACCCATGAATGGGTTGTACAGCTTTGACCTTCTCAAATGCCCCTTAATTTGATTTGATATCTATTCCTGCAGGGAAAGTATACTGTTTCAGCTGATCAAACATTAATCCTTCAGACCCTCCCTGGTCATTGTATCTTAGGAAACCATAATTTTGGCGGTGGGGTGAGGAGGTGGGTAGAATGAATGTAGACTGAATCCATTTTTGTACTAAGCCAATTAGCATTACATCATCTTAACAGAAATATGTAGAACATTACCTCATATCAGTGATCTTCTGGGATGTTAAAATAGATCTTCAAAAATGTGAGATATATTTTTCATTTAAATGTTGAGTCCTCAATTACACATTCATCAACTATATTCATCAGCCTTTTTTTTAAGGTCCAAATTCAAGCTAACATGGTATACAAGTGTTTTAAATAAAATCCTTCTTCTCTATTTCATCTTTCAAGAAAAAAATCACTCTAATAGAGCTCCCAAAAGTATTTCTAAATGGGATGGCAGATCTGACTTTTAGAAAATAATCTGACTTCAGGCCCTAGGACCCCAAAGCAATTGAACTACCAAATGTAATACACACACACACACACACACACACACACACACACACACAATATGTTCAAAATCAAGTTAAAAGAAGGATGAGAAGCTTAATTTATGACATGGAAAAAGAAGGTGCCAAGGAAAGATGTAAGATCACTGATGTTGATCTATGTGAGGATTACATGTTTAGAATAGTAAGGAAATAATTACTCTATTTGTCTATTTCGTATTTTTAAGATACACATAACCTCTCTGCTGCTTTAATCTAATCTAATCCACAATCTAATTTGACTATTAAATTTTTAGTAGTGATTGTATTGTTCTCTTCGATGCTCTTTTTTCTTCAAACAAAAAATACTCCTCAGATTCACACACACAAACACAAGAGAAAAAGGGAAAAGAATGAGAAAATTCAAGTAATTGCCAGCCTAAATATATCACTCTTAAAATATTGAAATAAATGATGCAAAGGTTTTTTTCCCCTAAAATACTTAGGTAATTACCACTTTCTCCACTTACCTCATTAGCTGTGATATAAATGTATAAGGATATATTCAGTCATATTAGAATATATATACTCAGGGATCCTTTTGAGAAACTGTCCCTGAGTTTTCTAGCCATCTCTGCATCAATATTTACTATCCAAGTAAAACATGTTTAAAATAAAAAAACAATTATACTTTCTTTCTGTAAATCTCTGTACTTAACCTATAGTCATGTAGTCAATAAGCCACATGTGGGAATTAAAGAACAAATGCCAAAGGAAAATGGGAAGAGAGAGAAAAAGGTTTTTGATTCTCTATTTTCAAACTCAATGGTAATACACATTACTTTCTTGCTAAAAACAATATGTATATGCTGAAGGTGTGTATGATGCATCTGAACAGATTGTTGGAGGAAGAGAATGGCATTAAGAGCAAGGCACAGAGTCAGACAGGCCTATATTCCAACTGAACCCCACACTTTATGATCCATTGGATATCAGGCAAACTACTCCACTTCTCTGCATCTCTTTCTTTCATCTGTAAATGTAGTCTAATTGTATCTTTCTCATAGCACAATTGAGAAGATTAAATGAGAAAATGCATACAATATCTTACCACGGTGCCTGATACATCGTTTGTGCTCCAAACCCAAAGAGCAACTAGCTACCATTATTCATAGTTCATGGTAGCCCTTTGGAAGAATGGAAAAACAATGGGTGTTCATACATCATTAGGTTAAATGGATATTGCTCTAGAATCATTTTACATCATTATGAGTATACATTATACCCATACATCATATGGGTTGAATTTTAAATGAATTCACTAGAGAAATCACTAACTTGCAAACATTAATAGTTAATAGCAAATGCAATCAACTATGGGAAAGATTATACGGAATTACCTGTTACTTCTCACATCCTTAAAAACATGCACAGAACTCTACTTGGTGTTGGAGCATAATGAAAAAATGAGTATATGCCGAGTTCCAAAAACCAATAAAAGGGATTGTGAATTCAAAATATGAAATATCAATAGTAAAATCTTATTAGCACATTTCTAATAGTCTTCACATTTGCTTGGGATTTTTCATTGTTGATTTTTTAAAAAGTTTATCCAAATTCCATATATTTCAACCCACACCCTATTTTCTGCTAGGCCAACCTATCCTATGGTACTCAGGCTTTAGTGACACTGTCTGGAAAGCTTCCTTGGCCTCCCATCTATGATTTCTTGCTCTCTTCCCTCTGCCCTTGACTCTAAATACAGTTATTGTTTACAGTTATCCATTCTTATTTTGTTAAGTCTCATTTCTTCCCTTTCTTTTCCTTTCGCCATTTCTTACTCTTTTCTTAAGCCATACCACATTATTTGCTGAATTTCAGTCGATTGTGTCTTAAGTGTATCTCCTGCACAACCAAATGGCTAGATAAATCTTTCTAAGAAGAGACTTTCACCAGGTAACCCCCCTTTCAAAATGTTCAATGGCTCCCTATTGCAGAGATCATTGTAGTGGACAAATTCTGACAGTGAAAAACGATATTGTTAATGGGCTTCAACCAGAACTGTGCAAGCAAACCAGGACTTTCAGCTAACTCATTCTCACCTCTGTGCCTCTCAGATTTTCCACAAAAACATACCTGAATGTGGATTCAAAACCAAACACTTAGGCTAATATTTTTTTAAGTAACATGTTGAAAATTTATGATATCCTGACATTCTGGTAAAAAATATATCTATGGTTTTCTTAAGGTAAACACAATATCTTACTTAAGTCATAACTTTTTCACATGAACAAAAATTCAAAACATCTTACCAAATGTCTTAGAGCAAAATTGATCCCCAGGAAGTCTTTCTATCAGGACACAACTCCTAAAAACCTCATTGTAGTGCAGCCCATGAAATATCACATAGACACATGATATTCTTAGATAGACAGTCGCATTTTTAAAGACCATGAAGTGAATGATGCTCCCTAGAGTTTAGTGATCATATCTTGCATGAACTCAACTCACTGTCCACCCATAAAAACCTTCCAGATAGCTTCTTCAGAACCCCATTTCCATGCCAACAAGAATAAACATACCTTCTCCCTTCCCTGCTTTCCTTAACACTATTCAGTCTTTACCATCCAGATCCATTTACTCTGGTTGCTGTATAAAATACAAGTCACCCAGTTAAATTTGAATTTCAGAAAAGCAAGGAATTATTTTTAGTATGTCCCATGCAATTAAAACTTAACTAGGCATCCTGTATTTTTACTTGTCCAATCTAGCAACCCTAACCGTTAAGCCATTCCTAACCACTCTCTCCATAGCACCAAAGGCTTTGAGGTTCTTCTCAATTTCTAATACAAGTCACCTGCACCTCCATCCAACACCCTATTTCACATTTGTTTCTATCCATATATTCCATGGTTTTTATATCCATCTACTTCACTTCCCAGATTTGAAATCTTCTTGAGAATGAGGATACTATTGTATCTCTTCGTAACTCCATAATGCCTCACAGAACGCCTGCCCATAAGTTGTGATCATAAATATTTGTTAATTGAGAGAGTGACTTAAAATCAGTGAGCAAGATAGCCAACAATTATTTATTAAGCAATAGCCTTCCGTTCCATCCAGACCTGCCCTGTGAACTTTTTCATAGATAAATAAGATGTAGCATTTGCCTCCAAAGAGCCTATAGTTTTGTAAACAAAAACTACACATCAAAACCCAGTAGTGACTGACCTTAGACAGTATAGAATCACATTTAAGAGTATATAATCAAGATTCTATAGTACAGCCAACTAAGGGCAATAAGAGATCAATGTGGGGAGCATCCCCAAGAGAGGGAAACACTGAGGAGGAAGGATCTGAATTGGGATTGAAATTTTGGCAAGAATCTCCATGAGAGGAGAGGCTTAGGAAAGTCAGTGCCTCCTGAGAAAAGTTTGGGCAACTGCTCCAAGTGAAGAGGAAACCCTTCACTGGAGATGACTTTGTTGCAGGGAGTCAAGATTTGCTTGAGCTGTGGTTGCCAAGTGGTTTTAAGGAGCTTCCTAGGATTCAGAGCAACTATGTGAGTGAGAATTAATGCAGTGGCTGTGGGTAGGTTCATGCCATGGAGAGTCGTGGCCCTCTATCAAAACAATGTAGGGATTCTCTTAAGTAATCAGTCACTGAGGTCAATTGAGTTTTGTCCCCAAACCACCCAGGAGAGGAAAGAGCAAACTTGTCAATCTTGGTTATACATTAAACATTACACATAGGGCTCTACAGTGTTGGTCCGTGACAACCTTTGTGTCTCCTGCCTTCATTAACTTATCAAGCATGACAGAGCAGTGGCCTTACTAAAAATTATTGAATTTCGTTTCTAAGAAACTGAAGACAAATGTTGGGGAGTATTATTTTCAGTAGAAATTCATGTTTTCCTGCAGCTGTAATCTGTTACTGATCTATGAGATAGAAAAATCTTATTTTATTTTTATTTTTGGCTTTGTCCTGTTGGTATCTTTAACATGTACTCCTAATATGTGCTTAATTTTGCAAAATATTTTGGATATCATATTGCTTTCTCTTATTTAAAAAAAAAAAAGGCACCAGCCTACAAAAACTTGCTGTTTTAGGTTTTGTTCTTCATGGAATTAAATGTATTAAACCACCAAATGCTTCTATCTATCAGAAACTGTGATTCACACTGAGCATCCATGTAAAGACCTGCCTGGACCTTTATATAGAAGTGACATGGTTTTGTTAACTAAATAGATAAATAAGAGAAAGAAATACAATTTCAGCCTTCTAAAATTCCAAAGGCCTCCAATATAATCTCTCAAAGTAGGTGTCAGCAAGACTGTTATGGCAAAAGGCAAATTGTGTTGCTTATTTTAAAGGAAATAAGCTAAACAGGGAGAGAAATTCTCTTAGACCCTCTGGATGTGTCACATTGAGCCATATACAGTATGGCAATATTTGATCATTGCATGTAGTTCAGTGATATCAAGTATGTCCAGCCTTGACACACTGAACCTCATCCTGAAAGCAGAGATAGAAAAAGGCCTCTTGGCAATCTTGATATTGATCCATTTACTGCATTTTTATCTGGAGGCCACATACAACTTTAGCCTCTGGGGACCAGTTTTTTTTTACAAAATTGGTGGTGGGATGGGTGGACAGTTAGCTAACTGATCTTTCAGGACCCTCTTAATCTAACATTCTGTAGCTCTAAAGCATCTGGGTGTTGATTCTGTTTCCAGTTAGCCCACAAAAGATGGATTTGTCAATAATGCCCAAAATAACCTTCTGGGAATTCCTGTCTTCCCAACATATTCACCCTCCCTTGAGTAATCATAATGATCAGAAGCCCCTGTCAAGAGGTAAATATGACCTGTGAGATTCAACATGCTAGGCCATCATCACAAGTTTATGCTTTTCCACAAGTTAGTGCAAAATAAACCTATCATTTTTCTTCCATTTTTCTTAATTTATTGATGATCAACAGTGGTGAGAAGAGTCCACCTCCCTATCCCCCCCTCTGGTCATCTCTTGTCCAGGTGACAACCGGCACTGAGGAGATGCCTTCCAAGGTTACCTGGGCAGGAGGCCTCTTGACAGAGAAAGGGAAAAATGAAATAGGGAGGTTGGGGGTGGGGGGGTAAAGGAGGAAGGAGATCACTCACTGAACTCCTGTAGCTTGCTTGGCAAGGTGGGCACCAGGTTCTGTAGAGGAAAGGAGAGCCTAATCAGATCTCATATCTATGATTACTGTGTGTGTGGAAAGAAGCTGCAACCAAAAAGTGCACTTGGGATCAAGAGAAAGCAGCAACATAGGTCCTTGGAGGATGTATCTGCTTGAGAACCATCCTGATGGGTTCCCTGCCTGTCCCCCACTGAACATGTGGCCACTTGGGCCCAAGCAGCAAGGGACACCTCCTGAATCCTACTTATGCCCAGTAGACCAACATACACACATACTCGAACGGACTTATCCCTCTACTAATTTTGTCTGCTTTTGCTTCTTCCGTGTCTTTTCTCTCCTCTCTCTGTCCTGCTGGATCTTAGTTCCTCCTGCTTTCCTTTCTTTCTCTAACTCCCTTTCTCTCACTTTTTATCTAACGGGCTATAAGGTGTAATTCATGGCCTCCGTAATAAAGAATATGCACTTGAGGGTCCTGTTTCAATCTTCCTTTTATTTATATTTTGCAAAGCTATGCCCCTGACAATATTCATTCTGCAGCAGGCTGTCATTATTATTCAGACTAAAAGAAGCATTAAGAGGAAATTCAGAAAATGAATGCTACTAACTTTCAGTCTTTTATTTTAGCCTACAAGGAAAAAATGAAGGAGCTGTCCATGCTGTCACTGATCTGCTCTTGCTTTTACCCGGAACCTCGCAACATCAACATCTATACTTATGATGGTGAGTTGCCTACAACAGAAATGCTCCTGCGAACATAATTTGAAAAAGCTTAGATACACTTGTTTCTCTCTCACAGCTCCTGATATAATTAAATCAGTATTTTGTAGATCTCACTATTGACTTTCGTGTCCAGCTATTAAGGTCTTATTGATTGCCTGTTGCTCAGAATAGTTCAAGGTGTTGTGTTTTGTTTTGTTTTTAAGTAAACTCTAACCGCATAGTCAGGCTCAAATTCACATCACTGAGATCAAGAGTCACACATCTGGGGCACCTGGGTGGCTCAGTCTGTAAAGCATCGGGCTCTTGATTTTGGCTTGGGCGGTGATCTCAGGGTCGTGAAATCGAGCCCGGTATTGGTTTCCATGCTCAGCAGGGAGTCTGCTTCAGATTCTCTCTCCCTCTCCCTCTGAGCTTCCCCCCATGTACTCTCTGTCTCTCTAAAATCATAAATAAATAAATCTTAAAAAAAAAAAAAAGACACCTTCTACTGACTGACAAGCCTGCCTCCCCTAAAAGAGTTTGAGTTTGATGCTAACAACAGCACATTAATGTCTCTTAAGGAACATGGTTAGATTGTTGTTAGCACCCACATCCAGCATATCAACATCGATTACATGTCTAAGGCTTTTCTTTGCAAATAATATAATATGCTAAGCTTTAGCTAGACCAAATCATAATTCGCAAGGAAATGCTTTATACTTTGAAAACTCAAAAGAAAAAAAATCAACAACCGTCACTGTTTTCCCCTTATGATAGTCTTAATAAAGTTCCCATATTTTGAATATGCATGTCAACAAGCTAACAAATTCCCATGATAAAAATGACTTATGACAGAGGCCCCAATAATGAGAATTTTTTAAAGATTTTATTTATTTATCCATGAGAAACAGAGAGAGAGAGGCAGAGACCTAGGCAGAGGGAGAAGCAGGTTCCATGCAGGGAGCCTAATGTGGGACTCGATCCCAGGACTCTGGGATGACGCCCTCAGCTGAAGGCAGACGCTCAACCGCTGAGCCACACAGGTGTCCCCCCAATAATGAGAATCTGAAAAAGAAAACCTAAAGAATTAGCATGACTACAAACTTCATTGGAGTGCAACACTTTCAGTTTTATTTATCCAGATTCATTCTACTCAATTTGGTTTTCTTCCTGGCTCTACCATATTTGCATGACCTCAGGCAAGTTACTTAGATTTTTTCTCAGGCTTATTTAACTCTGTATCTTCCTCCCAGTGTAGTTGTAGGGTTTAAATGGTCTCTGGAGGGGATCCCTGGGTGGCTCAGTGGTTTAGCACCTGCATTTGGCCCAGGGCGTGATCCTGGAGTCCCAGGATCGAGTCCCATGTCAGGCTCCCGGCACAGAGCCTTCTTCTCCCTCCTCCTGTGTTTCTGCCTCTCTCTCTCTCTTCCTCTCTCTCTCTCTCTCTCATGAATAAATAAATCTTTTTTAAAAAATGGTCTATGGAAGGCAAATGCTTAATACCAAGCCTGACCCCTGTAAGCAATTGAAAATGGTAGCTGTCATTACCAACAAGATTATCGCCACTTAATCTAGTCAATCCATTTTGATTAAATATCAAAATGTTTGATAGAGTGATATGTATAGCAGTTAGAGCCAAGGTATATTTTGGTACCTGCTGGCTTATCATTTTTCTCTTCCATACGTGCAAAGACAAATATTGAGGACAAGCTGAAGGCATCTGTGGCACTTAACCCTGTCTGTGCCTTTTTTTTTTTTAAGATTTTATTTATTTTATTCATAGAGATGCAGAGAGAGAGAAAGAGAGAGGCAGAGACACAGGCAGAGGAAGAAGCAGGCTCCATGCAGAGAGCCCGAGGCGGGACTGGATCCAGGGTCTCCAGATCATGCCCTGGGCTGCAGGCGGCGCTAAACCGCTGCGCCACCAGGGCTGCCCCTGTCTGTGCCTTTCAAGCCTGCTCCAGGGACGCCTGAGTGGCTCAGCAGTTGAGCATCTGCGGGAGTTCTGGGATCGAGTCCCACTACGGGCTCCCTGCGAAGAGTCGGCTTCTCCCTCTGCCTATGTCTCTGCCTCTCTCTGTGTGTCTCTCATGAACAAATAAATAAAATATTTTTTAAAATAAAGCCTGCTCCAGGACACAGAGGCTTTTTCCTTCCAAAGTTATGCTAACACAACACAAATGTCCTAAATGCTAAGCAACCATTTCTAAGGCAACATCCTTCGTGTGAAAGGGTTTCAGTTTCCAACCAAAAGTTCAGTAGAATGCAGGCCCATGCCCATTTTGTATAAGCTCATTCAGTCAACAGATCAACCAGAAAGATGTTTCCTCTGCTGGATACAGCTGTGAGGAGTGATCCAGCCATGTTTCTTCTGGGATTCCAATATCTCACACTGAGATATTGGCTCCAAAGATAAATACAGAACATCTTTGGAGGAACTTAGAGCCTATGAGAAGAGACCTATGTACAACATACAATCAGCAAACAGAACCCAGTGTGGTTAAATGCTAAAAACTGCAGATTATACAAAATGTACTAGTAAGACAGGGAAAATGGTGACAGGTTCTGCAGCTTTAGGGATTGAAGACAGGGGAAAAAGAAAGTCAAAAGTTATGTATAAGCTGAGTCTTAGATGCTAAATAGATCATTCAACATTGCTCATGCATTGCTTCCTAGAATTGGTAGAGAATTCCAAATTTCCAATAAATCTTTGTTATTTTTTTTTCTCCATCATTTAGCCTAAAAGTGCCTCCAGCCCTGGTAATTTAAAAAAAGATAAATCTAAATCTGTGCCACTTTATTTTCATGTGAAGCTCATGTTTATTCAAAAGATAAATAAAGTTTAGTTTAAAATCAATCCAGGCTATTTCTTCCTAAGTAGGCCTACCATTATTCAATTCCCTATGGACATGTTGAATTTCCCAACACTGTAAGTATTTATTCTTCTAGAATATATCTGTAACTATACGAAAGAAAGAGGTCTTGTATGTTCAAATCAATGTAGAGCAGATAATCACATGCAGCATTTATTCCTATTTGCCAGAATAACAATGCTACCTTCAATTGCCAGAATACAAATTGTTTAAATAAACCCATGTTTCACCTCTCTGTATGCTTAACATTCTCAAATATTCATTTTCAGATATGGAAGTGAAGCAAATCAACAAACGTGCCTCTGGCCAGGCTTTTGAGCTGATCCTGAAACCACCATCTCCTATCTCAGAAGCCCCACGAACTTTAGCTTCCCCGAAGAAGAAAGATCTGTCTCTGGAGGAGATCCAGAAAAAACTGGAGGCTGCAGAGGAAAGAAGAAAGGTAACTTTTCTCATTGGTTTTTAAATTCTTCCCTCTTTTCTCCCTCTCTTCCCCCTCTCTCCCTCCTCCCCTCATCACCCACACATCCTAGCAGAGGTTCCAGGGGACAACTATGTGTGAATCTGCAACATCCCAACACATGTACATCTTCCAGAGACATAGAGCCAGGCTATTTCAAGTAAATATTGCTTTTAAACTACTTAGAACCAAAGATCTTAGACACTAAAAGAGCTTCAATACCTTAGTGCCCTTCTCCCTCCCTTGGATCCCTTATCATAAAAAATTGTCCTACCTTAGTCCATGGTGCATATCCAAGAAAGCATAGCTTTCGGTAACTTAACTCCAGGGTTTGGAGGTGAGGGATGCAGAAGTGATGATTCCTCCCTCTCAGGGTCTATGTCCCATCCCCAGTGTAGTGCATGATTTTCCTTGAAACTATAGACCATCAGATCCTCCCTCTGAAATACCTGTGCCCAGATGTTGCTCTGCCCACGAAAAGTGCCCTCCTCAAGGCCTTATCTAAGCCTTGATGGCATTTTTCTCTCTTTTTCATTGGCCCTTGTTTGTATTACAGCCCTTTTCTTTTCCAAAATCTGTAATTTTTCACAATTAGATGACTAGGAAGCCAAAATAGGAGTGCAATCAGAAATCCCAAGGACTCTACACATAAAGATAGATGTCTGAATACATCTGTACTGACCATGTGACTGTTTAAGTTCATCCCACCAAGATGCTCTTGATCCACCCAAATGGAATTATTTTTAGGCAATTCTTTCCTATATTGTATTTTCCACTGAAAATCGTAATGCATTTTAGGGAGCATGTAGTCACTAAGAATATGCTCCATGCACAGTTTTGTATGAATGGAAACTGCATTTTTATAATAATCTTTTCTTTTATTAATATGTTGTCTATAAAAAACCAATACATTCAACACCTTTATATAGAATAGTTACAAAGAAAACAAAAATAGTCTTTCTCCTGAAAACTGATTTCTCTAACAGTCAAAATGGGACAAAGCCAAACACGTGTCTCTTCATGTATGTGTGTGTATAACGTGTGTGCATGTGCACAAACATATATACATACGTATGTAATATCAGGTAACAAGAAAGACTCAAAGATTAGAAGTCCTCAGATTAAATTTCTTGAACTAGAATATACTTTTAGTTTTGGTCCTTATAGTTGAAAAATCTTCTTATGTCAGAAAAATATACAAAATACAATTTCAATTTTCACCAAAGGGTGAGATTCTTCAAGCATCTGACAAGTATTTCTTTATGTATATGTTTATTATATTTGATCAACTACGGTTATCACAGATGTGGATTTTAAAAGGAGGAAATTGAGCTACTAACCCAAGTCTATGTACAGAAAGTTGCTTTAAAAAATATTTGGCAGGGTTTTTTTTTTGTTATTTATAGCTTTTTTCTCAGTTGTAAAGCAAAATAACTTACAGTTAGCCCATCAAGACTTTGTTGCCAACAGATATAAGTAACTGAATACAACAGTGAGGTATGTTGCACTCAAGGCAGTTCAAGTTCTCTTATATATAGGTAAGAGGCAATGGCAGGTCCTAGGCTGCCATATAGAGATGCTGTGACTCGGTTAGAATAGAAAGTCAGTGACTGAGCTGAGATTAAAACTTTGAGATGAAAATTCAACATCATGGCTCAGAATGTTGCTGGTGTTTCTAGGTAACGTAATTAATTTGAAGGATATTATTAAAGGGAAAAGAACAACACAGAGATTATCAAAATTAACTAGGTAGTCTCATAAAACTCCCTGAGTTAGCTAATTATTGATTCTGATAAAATTCCTACACTCTGACAATGATAAAGTATCAACAATTACACATTTATACAATTGAATTGAGCTAGAAATTGGTCGCATGGCTAAAAGACATTTTACAAATATAATTATCCAGCATTATGACACCAGGAACAATGTTCTTTGAAAGCCTTTAGAATCAGTATTCCTTCACACATCTGGTATTACTTGTTACAATTTTCAAGGCAAAAATCATTTTATAGATTAGTCCTGGTAGTAGGGTTTTAATTAGAAGAAAATATAACTAATTAACGGAAAGTACCAACTTAAAAAATCATTAATTGATTTTATTCTATTGGGTTGTGCCAACTTAATTAGTGCTCATTAGAATTATTAATTCTCCTCAAAGAGCCTCCAGCCAGTGCATATATCTCAGTGATTACCTTCGTGAGGACATGCATATAACCAAAACTCAATTCGACTAGCTAAAGCACAAGTGGGTGTGTGACTAAAACATCTAGGAATGGTTACAGCTTCCAAAACAGCTGGATCCAGATCAAGCAATATGGTCAGATAAAACCTTTTTATATTAGCATCCATCTCTTCCTGCATCTAATGGGTTTCCTAAGACCCAGAATGTTTAGTTTCCAGTGGTGGCTCCCAATTGATTTTCCTCACAAATTAGCCACTCCAACAGGAAGAAGGTTTTTCTTTTCCAAGAGTTCTAACAAAAGTCCTGAGATTGAGTCTCAGTGTCCTGTCCCGGGTCACACACCCAACCTTGAGCCCATCCTTGTGGCCAAGGGGATGCAGTACTTTGATTAGCCAGCCTGCATCACATGACTTGCAGAGGCGGTGATGTAAGTCCCTGCGGAGATATGTGGAGGAGTAGAGCCCTAAAAGAAAATTGAGGTGTTGTTATCCAAAGGAGGAGAATGGACTTAGACAAGCAAAATTACGGATATCTACAATTTTTATCTGTAAGGGTTTAGTGTTAGTATAACAATTGGAATAACTATTTAGCTCATACACTAGTGAATCGGTGATTCTCCTAGCCCTGCCAACAGGAAAAAAGACAGTCTCTGCAGCTATGTAGAAGAGTGCTGTCCAACAGAAACATAATGTAAGCCACATATGTACTTTAAATTGTTCTAGCAGTTACTTTTTAAAAAGTGAAAAGTAACATGAAAGAGCCATATGTGGCTAGTAGCTACTAAGCTGGACATCACAGATACAGATAATTAGACCAGAAAAATGTTAGTCAACCATGGAGGCATTTTAGGCCTAACTTTTTCAAATTGGTACCAGATAATTATTCGGTTTCAACTTTACTATTTTTTTACATGTTTTCTAAAAATAACATTGACAGAGAAACTCCACAAGATACAAAGAAACTTCCATGCTATGATTTCAATCTGTACATGATCAGAACCAACCCAGGTGAAGTTTAGGACCTACTGTTAAGTACCAGGATCTCCTAAATCTCACTCACACTTTCTTATTTGGCTTCCATTGGCTCTGCATTTGCTTGTCAATCCTCATGGTGGGGAGAGAGCTTCTCAGGCCCAATTTTCACCTATCGGTCTCTCTTCTGGTATTCAACTTCATTATTTTTTTTGTAGCACTTAGCACAATTAGTAAGCATATGCTTATTAGGTCCTGTATTCCCCTTCATTAGATTATAAAGTCAATGAAGGTAGGAATTGTGTCTTTTGTTATTAGTCCCTAAGGAATAGTACTAAAAATATTTTTAAATGAATAAATAAATGATAATTTTCAGAGCCAAACATTAAAGTAGCAATATGTAACTTGTTTTGACTTTTTATTTCATCTTCAGATCCTAAAACAAAATTATAGTCAATACATTTCCAAAGGATATACTCTGAAGGACCCTAAATAAACTCTACCATCCACAGAATTCTTAGTCTGGGAAAAAATCACTCAATTAACAGATATTTATTAAGCACCTACTATTTAACTGGCACTGTTCTAGCTACTAAAGATGCTTCATCAACCTTATTCCAATTGCGAAGAAATAGCTAATAAATAAGTATATAATACATCACATGACACCAAATAAAGCAGGGCAAGGGTAATTAGTAGTGCAGAGTGAAAGGCACTATTCGTATGGGGTGATCTTTCTTAAATATGAGAACGTTTGGGAAAAAAAAAAAGAGCATAAAGGAAAGGATTAAGCTCTACAGCTCTTCTCCCAGGGTAGAGCATTTGAAGTAAAGAGATTAGCAAGTACAAAGGCCCAGGGGTAGGAGTGTGCTAGGACAGTTTAAGAAATAATACAGAGCTCAGTGTGGCTCTGAAGCAGAAGGACCAAGGGGTGACTAGTAGGAGGAATTGAGGTCAGCAGATAACATTTTAATGACTTGACTTTGACTTCAGCTGAAATGGGAGACCATTGAGATAGATAAAACCATTTCACTACTTGATGTGAATCACAGCATTTTTCAGAAAAATCTGCTTAAATGAGCTGAGTGACTGCAAAAATGAATAGTGTTAGATAAATAGAGAAGACATAAAAGTGTTCTAGACTAAGAGAATGGTTCCGGAACTAAGGATACTCAGAGGCAAGAATACATACATGACATGTATTTTCAGGGCAATGGATAGACCAGCGAATTAGTGGACTTGGGTAGGGAGTTAAGAGTAGTGAGGTAAGGTTGTGGAGGGCCTTGAATGCCAGATTAGGCATACTCAAACTCTATTACAAGAAACATAAAAAAATCGCCAAAGGCTTTCAAAAATACACAGATGTCCAACCTGACCCAGTGGTCAGCAACATTTTGTCCTGGATCTATTTCCTTTCTCATAGTTACAAGTTTTAAAAGATTATGCCTATCAAGCATACTATTAATATTAATAGTGGTATAATATTAATATAATAGTATTACTAAATTAATATAGTAATATTAATAAAGTCCTTTTGTCATGGTTATAGTCAATGGAATCCACAACTGCTAATTAATATTTTTGATTATCATAAAAAATAAGCATTTTCTCACTGACTTAATTCTAAGTCAATATGAATATAAAATTAGACATAGACATAAAGGCAAAATATGATTTCTGATAAGGCTTTTAAAACATTAAAAAAGCTTATGACCCCCTCTCCCTTCCTTTGGTACCATCGAAATGCCTGCTTCTGGGGGTTTAGGGACCACATATGGGAGCCAGTGACCTAGGCTATGTCGTGGAGGCCTTCTGGGTTTTCAGCTGGAGGGCTACCACTGAGTCATCTCCACATGGGCTCAAACTCACTTCACCATAAACATTTTGGCAGTGTCCCCAATTCCTCACTTCATCTGTTGACACTAATGCAGCATTGACCATCTGGTTACTAGGTTGAACAATCCTCCTTTGAACCAGAATTAATGCCCCATTGATTGGTTCATAAAAGAAATTTGTTATACAAGAAATGAGCCTTTTCCCTGCTTTCTCTCCTCTCTTTGATTATCTCTGGGAATCAGTGTTTGCTGCCATGAGACTGTATTATCTCAAGAGGTCAGCTTGAAGCTCATATTTTGAAATCAAAGTTTCCATACTGCAACTGACCCACATGGGTGAAACAATATAAACATTTGTCATCCATCCATTCAGCCAGCTGGCCAGCCAGCCAGCTGGCCAGCTAGCTGGCCATTTATTCATTCAACAAACGTTTAGCGAGAAATAGCAGGGCTAAGCTAAACATATCCCAGTTGGCCCAGGACAACTCCAGCTTATTCCTACTTGTTGGATATCATTATTATTTCAATTTCATAAGTGCCCAAGTTTGGACAGTAAATTATATGGTCATCCTAAGCCAAGCATAGTGTTTAAGAGCATCTTTAAATGCACAGTGGATAAGAACGTATGCTTAAGACAATACCTGTGATCTAAGTTGGTTCTACCACATAATAGCTGTGTGACCTAGGACAAGTCACGAACCTGTCTATGTCTTATTTTACCCTTCTATAAAATAAGATCAAAAATAGGATGCTTGTCATGGAATTAACGTGAGAAACAGAAGTCTTATCCTACATGAAGACACATGACAAGCACTGTGGGACATTTAGCTATTATTATGCAAAAACACATCTGGTTCCTTCCCACAGAGACTGTATAGTCCAGCAAACACAATTTTTTAGAATTTTATTTTATTTAAATTCAATAAAATAACATATAATGTATTATTAGTTTCAGAGGTAGAGTTCAGGGATTCATCAGTTGCATATAACACCCAGTGCTCATTGCATCACACAGCCTTCCTTAATGCCCATCCTCCCAGTTACCCCATCCCCCCACTCAGCTCCCCTCCAGCAACCCTTAATTTGTTTCCTATAGTTAAGATTCTTTTATTGTCTCCCTCTCTGATTTCAAAACTCACAATTTTATAAAGAAAAGAAGTTCATTATTAACAAAGATATTGAAATATTACCATACATTTCATAGATATTTTCAAATATTATAAAATATTTATCAAGTTACAAAGAAGGAGAAACAGTTTGATAGGTACCAAAGTATATAAATAGGTCTGCCCGAAACTACCAGTGGCTTGAAAAAAATGAGTGTTAGGAAAAAATGATGAAAATGTGAGCATTCTAATGACACGGATAACATCTCACCCTAACATAGGTTGAATCACAAAGAGTACTACTCAAACCAGTTCATCGAGATAATTGGCATACTGACAATATTGGCACATATCAACTCCAAAGTCTCTGAATCTCTAAAAGAATGATGCTTATTTTTAACAAAATGGCATAAAGCGGACCATTAGTCACCGAACGTGGTAAACTTTCATTTTCTGTTTGTTGGCATCGCATAGATGACAATTGAAGTTGCATCCAGGAAAAGAGAAGGTGGTTTGTACAGCCATGGATTAGGAACTAAATTGTTAGATTATTTGTAGTTCAACATTTGGGAAAGCATCTGCTCCTTAGAGAATGGGACACCTGGTCCACAGAACCCTCATGGGTACTCTCCCCTCCAAGAAGAACACCCCCGTGGTTCTTGTCCTAGGAGTTCACTAAAGTAAACACATTACACGCTTTAGCAGAAGAGCTCATTCTAAAGGCCTTTGGGTTTTAATCGTTTTTAAATGTTTATTATGCTTCTCATTGTTCAATACAAAGTGAATATGGCACCCTTTTGTTTTACATGATTATATTCAATTATCTTATTTTAACAAGACATTATTTATGGTTCCAACTGGGTCACTAAAGTTTTTTCATCATTAACAGTAAAGCCAATAATTAGACACATCCTCTAACCTAACGTTGTAAAGATGCTCAGGTACTAGGGGATCCAGTGTCTGATAAATGGTTCTAGTTAATGGCAAGTAATATATCCAAATGATGAAGGGGGACAATAAAATGAAGGGCTAGAAATGTGTTCACTTCCAAAATAAATGAAACACTAGCACCATGTAAAATATAGTCTTAAATCTCTTATGTGTATGTAAAATAAAGTGAGTTTTATATACCACTTAACTCAAATTTATCTTCCATTTCATTTGTATAGTAATTAAATTCATACTCGGTAATACAAGGAATAGTAATGAACCCCTTTGGAAAATGTTAAAGTGTTCCTAAATGTATAATAACTCTTCTCTCTGTCTCATTATTTTTCCCTTCACGTAGGTCTCATGCAATCATTTCAGTGATACTGAGTTCAGTTGAGGAGGTTTATGCATAGAAAAGGTGTTCACCAATTCTCGGTCTCCGTTATTATAATAACAAGGTGGAGAAGGATCCCTAATCTCCCAGAATGTCATGTTGGATGTCTCAGTTCTATAAATAGTTTGTCTTGACGTTTGCATTATATCAGCTGATGATTATCATGCCCTAATTTTCCATTTCAGTGTTTCAGTGATCTTCTATATTAGGCACATACTGTTCAGAGATGGTCCTCCATGGTCAGGCCCTTTTCCCTCAAACAATTTATTTTTAACAACTTTTATCGAATCCTACCTTTCAAGCCTCCCAGTGGGAGTTCTTTTCTGCTAATCTGCCCAAGCAAGGAATAAAATAAAAACACCTTTTCCACCATGTAGTGAGAACTTTACTCCAGCCAAAATGTAGGGAAATGCTTCCACTTTTGTCTAACACATATTTTTATTCTATATCCTCACATATTTATTCTATATCCCCTATATTTTAGGGCAGTTTTCTGAACTAAATGCTCATTTGTTGAGAAATATTAGAATCATAACCAATTTTCTTCCTTGAGGCTGTGACTGGGAGATAAAGGTGTATTTTTTTTTTTAAGATTTCTTTATTTATTTGAGAGAGAGAGAGAGCAAGAATGGGAGGGAGAGAGAGAAAGAGAATCGCCAGCAGACTCACCAGTGAGCGCAGAGCCTGTTGGGGGGGCTCGATCTCACAACCCTGAGATCACCACATGAGCTGAAACCGAGTCAGAGGCTCAACCAACTGAGCCACCCAGGTGCCCCTGGGAGATTAAGGTGTATTTATGAGAGAATCAATTTCTTCTCACGAATAAAGTCAGAGAAGTTGTAAGCAGTGATATCTGGGTGCTAGGCTGTGAAAGAAGGAAAAGGAGCATGATTGTCTTCAGCAGTGGCATTACGGAGACCTTACAAGCTGAGTGAGAGACCCCAAGACTGTTAGCTCTGCTGAAGAATGTGTGTAAAAGTTGAGTATTTGTGAGGAGAAACCAAGTTAGGGCACCATAAATATTTTCCTCAGTGTGGCATTCTTTCCATAATCAACTTCATGTCATGTATTTTTTAAATGGACATGAGCCTCAAATATT
The DNA here is from genome assembly GCF_048418805.1 of Vulpes vulpes. NCBI lineage: Eukaryota > Metazoa > Chordata > Mammalia > Carnivora > Canidae > Vulpes > Vulpes vulpes. Next base: position 52,321,335 of record NC_132792.1, on the reverse strand, counting down.
TGAAACACAGGTAATCATTAGGTCCTAAAAATTGATTAGTTGAGACAATGGTGACTACAGTGTTCCCTCTGGATGACAACAGGCACTAGAGGCAGGAGCAGCCCTGAAGTGGCCTCGCATGGTTTGGCAGGTCTTCATCATTTAGCAGCTGCCTCACATGTGAATGCTCTGGACTGCCTTCTGTTTCTGTTTCACCCCATTAATTGTGCTAAAGAAATACACTTGACACCTATGCTGGGTAAGCTCATTTAGCCCCAATGGCTGCAAAAGTACTAACGCCATTAACAGAGGCATTTCAAATGCAGCCAAACGCTGCACCCAGTAAGGCAATAGGCCTCTCTCCATTACTGATGATGGGGCCTGTGGGAGTGTTTGTCCCCACAAACCAAATGTGCCCCACCAAAGAATGACGTTTTGAAAAGGCATGTGCTGCAGTATTGCCCTTTTAGACCCCAGGGCTTCCCTTCTCAATTCCATTCGCCTGCTGTCTCCTGGCTGTCTTTTTTTTTTTTTTTTAAGATTTTATTTATTTATTTGCTTATTCATGAGAGACACACAGAGAGAGGCAGAGACACAGGCAGAGGGAGAAGCAGGCTCCCTGCGGAAAGCCTGATGCAGGACTCAATCCCAGGACCCCGGGATCATGACCTGAGCCCAAGGCAGATGCTCAACCACTGAGCCACCCAGGTGCCCCTCCTAGCTGTCTTTAGGTCTTTTGCAAAAGAAAATTAAGAATGCAAATATAAACTATAAATTAAAACACAGTTTTAAAAGTGCCACAGTAAATTTGAGCACCTGAAAATTAAGTTACTCAGCTGCCCCTTGATAATGACCCATGTAACTGTCTCTGTGAGCTGCTACAGTGAGGAACAGCAGGCATGTTCCAGGCCCCTTGCCCTGGATCCACCAGAGAGAAACTTTACACATACACATACATACACACACACACACACACACACATACTCACACACACACATCTCTAGTCCGTCTGTCTCTGTCAAAATTCAGTAATACTGGAGCTGTAAAGAAGCAAAATCAATGTAGGATGCTTTACCAATAGTCCCACCTAGAGGCGGGAGGATGAACCAGCTAGAAAATACTTTTTCATTGCTTCCCAAGAGGCTCCGTTTGAATTTGAATTTATTCTGTGTTAACACTTTCTTCATCTGGCTCTGATGCTTCTGCTCTAATCACTAAGTAACCACAGGGTTTTAAAGATGACCCAGATGACCTCAGCATGTTCAAGTGGAGGCCAGAACAGAGACTTTCTATTTTCTGTGGCCAAGTGGACATTAACTTTGCACTGCTCACAAGTCTCCAAAGAGAATTTGGCTAAAGAAAGAAAAACAGGCAGGTTGGGGTTGGGGCGGGGAGGTATAGGTGGTGGAATGACTGAGAAAATGAACTTGACAATTTGATTGGCTAGAGTTGAAGAGCTTACTGCAAAAAACTCAGTGTACAGGTGATCAAAAAATGGGGCAGGGAAAACACGAGAACTTGCCCCAATCTTATCCAGTGATTAACTGCAGCATTCCAGGTTGCATAAATGCTTAGCAGCAACTTATTCTCAGAAACAAAACCAAAAAGTCCTTCATAGGGATTAAATGCTTCTTCTAAGATGGGGCATCCAACAATTTCACAGCTGAAATCTCAGCAAACCCCATCTCCCAGCGAACCACATTCTACAGAAAGCTCTAAGCCATGCAGATGAGTACTGAACAGTGCTCAAGGCTAGAAGTAGTGTTCATTTGAAAAGAACACTCTCGAATCAGCAGACCACTGTTCCGCCAGGCTGGCATTTGGGTGACTATAAGATGGATTTGTTTTTCTTCCCCAGTCTCAGGAGGCCCAGGTGCTGAAACAATTGGCAGAGAAGAGGGAACATGAGCGAGAAGTCCTTCAGAAGGCTTTGGAGGAGAACAACAACTTCAGCAAAATGGCGGAGGAAAAGCTGATCCTGAAAATGGAACAAATTAAAGAAAACCGTGAGGCTAATCTAGCTGCTATTATTGAACGTCTGCAGGAAAAGGTAATCCCAACAAAGTGGGCATTAGCATGCATTCACATGCAACACAGCTGGGTGGCTTTCCAGTTCCCCGGGCACCAGAGACTTAGTCAAAACTTGCTTCAGGTGCAGAGACAGCCAACCCCTTGGGCAGGTTCTCCCCTCGTAGCATTGACTTCGTGGGCACTGCAACATGGTAGAGGAATGGGGATCCAACACTAGAGCTAGAATCGTGTCAGATTTTTTAGTGGTGAAGGGATTCAGGGAGGCTGATTCATGCTTTTCAAGTACATAAAAGATTTCTGTGCAAACCTTAAGAGCTGATCTATTAGGAAAATATTAAATTGAAATATGAGCCATGCCATACAAATATATAATATTAATAAGTAGTGATAAATATGATAAAACTATGTTCAATATTTACTATTTAATTTAGATGTAATATTAAATACATAACTATTTGGGAAAATGTGCTTGTCAGAAAAGAACAGAATATCTATGAAAAATGGGAAGCTGATACTCTCCATGTAGGAAAAATCTACTTGGCAAACTAGAGTATGATGATCGCATGGAACCAAAGCAAAGGGGACCTAGTAGAGGATGCTCATTTCCTCAAGTTCTGGTATCCTGGTGCCTTTCTGCTCACCACCACTCCCCTCCATCGGGATGAGCAGTGCTGGAGAGCCTCTGGAAAATGTTCTCTCTTTCCCTTGTGTGGGCTCTACTGCTGTCTACCACCACCACCACCCAGGAAACTTTCCTTTGAAAATGTATAGTATAGCTATGAATAGTTTAGCTTTGTCTATCTCCAGAAATTGGATTAAGCATGAAGAAATATGATTTTTGAGAAACGATGTCTCGGTCCTTTTCTGAGCAGTTGCCTCCTGCGCCAGTAGTGAGTGCTATCACATGTTGGCAATGGAGAGCGAGGTAGGACTGTCCCTGTTGTCAGAGCATGTAGAGTCTAGACAAGATCAGCCTCCTGTTTTCTAAGTATTTCTTAGGAAGACTCATGTCCTCTTAGAATTAGCCCATCTCATCTAAGAATCAGACAGCCCTACTCTGATGTTTGCATCTATTCTGATGTCTCTGTTTTTTATCTCATTCTCTGATTACAAATATCAGGCCAGAACCAAAGGAAATCAGGTACAAGACCTAAAAATATATGCCCTTAATTCCATGGAGATTTTTGTGGGCATCTGAGCTCTTGAGGAATTTGTGAAAGCATTGCTGGGGAAGCATGTGTGGGCTCTGAGACAGCAGTAGGACACTGAGGCTCTCGGATGTGTGTTGAGAAAGTGCTAGATGACCTGGGAAATCCACTTCAAGCCTTGGTCAGAACCTTAAAGTTAAAATGTAATTCACTTATATAAACTAGTGCTTCCATACTCTCAGAACATTGTGTTTCATCTAAGTGCATCAGGTCAGAATTTGAAGGTGGCACTTTGGCTCTCTGCATGTTACACACGGTGGTTCCATAGGAAGTGCTTTGCTGAGATGCAGGAGAGCAAAGGTCCACTGGCTAAAACTTATGCCCCTCACCTTGAACCATTCAGTCTTCCTCCATTTGCCCTCTGTTCACACATTTCTGCCCAACCAAGGAGATTCTTGCTGACTGGTACTGGTACCATGGACAGCAGAAGACCACCATGTCTTCTGTTCTTGATAATTATGACTCAATCATCTCATATCCTTGGCCCCTAAAAATTAAATCGAGTGGAGCTTCTAGGTAGGAATGGGACGTGCTGGTCATATTTCAGGATTTTCAATTAGGCCTTAGTATCGAGTACAAGATTTCTATCATTGACAATAAGGATCATTATTGGTTTTGAAATTACACACATGTAAATATACAGCATGTCCCTCTTGATTTCAATTATAAAATGGTACATAAAATTTGCATGTTTTAATTAGTATTTCCAGAAGTGTTGGATTTTAATAAGCAATTTCTTTTTTACTGTGTGTTTCTTTTCACTCCCTCCCTGTCCAGCACCTTGTTGCCTTCTTCCCCATTCTCACCCAGATCTAATCTCCACCCCCTTTCAGACACACATGCATACAGACATGCAATTTGTCCTAGAAATAATCAACCTGTGGACAGTTTAGCCTTCCTGACATGAAGCTGCAGAATCTCCACAAGTGGGACCCAGGCACCTACATTTTTTAAAAACTCTCCAGATGACTCCAGGTTTGAGAACTAGGGGTTTATAGCCCATTCTGACTTAAATCTCAGCTGACAGTATTCTATCTCATGCTGAATAATGCAGCCCAGATCATTTTTAAGACCACATTTCCCCTGGTATTTCATAGCCACAGAGACGTTTTTCAAATCTAATGGGATCTTTGGCCAGAGTTAGCCAAGATCTATTACCTTCTCCATAAAGTAGAGAGATTCCTTGGGGATACCAAATTTGCTTCCATTACTTCCTACGTTTTCTTTTTCCTAAAATAAGACAAAGTAAGTTTCTTATTATGACCAATATCTAGCCTTTTGTCTGAATGAAATTACTACAATGAGATTAAAATTTTAAAAAGAATCAATAATAATAGTAATGTTGAAAATACATGAAATTGCTAATACACATAAGCTGTTCTGGAATCTGATGCATCAAAAGTTGATTACCACTGAAAATGAGATCTATTAATGAGTTAGTTATTCACTGAGTATTTATGGAGTACTGACTATGTGCTTAGAAATCTGGAAGGGGATGTAATATCAAAGAGCATTTACTAACCATCTCTTTCCCCATGCAGACAATATAAAGCCCAGCAAAAAATAACAGCGGCAAAAATTAGAGAATAAGTTAACATATATTATGGACCAATATAGATAGTAAATACAAAAGCACTGGAAAATGTTAGTAAAAATAAATCCACATCAAGGCTAAGACACAAACTTTCCACCATTTTGACAGGCCTCACTAACCCTATCAATTAGCCAGAGACGTGATACAATTTCATGTGAGCTTTTGCCAGCACTCTGCCTCCATCTGCCCCCCATGCCCCTCTTGTACATCCAAGCAGAGCATGTCTTCCCATGATGTCCATGTTTTTTTTTAGTGTCATTCACAGATAAATTCCCACAAACTTCTTGGAAACCCAGCCATGTTAGCTCAAAGTCCCTAGCTAAAACCGAAAGCCTAAAGCAAAAACAATCTCAGCTGAACTTTAGAACATACTGAAGTGTTCTTTAAACTAAGAGATTTTTTTTAAAGATTTTATTTACTTATTCATGAGAGATAGAGAGAGGCAGAGACATAGGCAGAGGGAGAAGCTGGGTCTCTGAGGGAAGCCTGATGCAGACTCAATCCCTGGACCCCGGAATCACACCCTGAGCCGAAGGCAGACGCTCAAATACTGAGGCACCAAGGTGTCCCTAAACTAAGAGATTTTGATGTGATTGTCTGGGGTGGAATCCAGAGATCAGTATTACTTTTAATATTTGCCAGTAGGTGCTAATATTCAGCAGGAATTGAGAACCACTGAGCTAAAGACTTCTTAAATATGCTTTGTTATGTTGTCACAAATTATATTTAAATATTTTTTATCTTTGTGCTATAAAACTGTCCCTTTTTCCTTCAGAAACGAGGGTTACACTTTTTTTTCAATATCTGTTTTCATAGCATCTCATATCAACACTCCAGCTTATTATATAGAAAAGAATCAAATGTGGAGAAAGGTGTAGAAAAAGGAATGTCTATGCCACAAAGAGCTACACTAGACTGATCTGTTTATGTCACTCAAATTGAAATTACACATACCCAACAGTCTTCAAATTGAGTGACATAAATAGTCATGCCCAGGACTCAAAAGTGTAGTTTGTGGACTATGATTGACACTCTGGTGAAGTTTACAATGTTCCTATTCTTGGCATAGTATAATAGAAACAGACACTGAGACAGAGATGGAGACAGGAAGAAAAGTACCTGTTCCTCCATGCAGAAAGGATTAATGACACTTTCTTCCTCCCTGAATGTGTCCTTCCTCTCCTAACACTCAACAGTATCCTGTAGAAAATTCACTCCCTGGCCCATCAGAAACCCTGAGTAGCAACAGCTGTCCATCAAACTCAACCAGGATCTGTAGTGGATAATTCTGAAAAATCAGCTAAAGCAGATATAATCATTTTAACAATAATACATACATTCATTAAACAAAAAACTTTAACATCAAACATTTAAATGTACAGCCAGTTACCAATCTTTTGATATAGGCCAAGACCTTTTTGAGAAATGAATCAGTCCTTGTCCCCGCCCCCCACTTTCCACCTATATCATATTAGCCATGATGTACAGTTTCAATTTCTGTAAAATTGGATGAGGACTAAAGATATCTGCAAAATAATATGGATATATATAAGATCTTAACAACTTTTCTTTTTTACAATTTCCCCTGGCTTTTGTAGTTGATCCAATATCGGATCATAATACCCTTTCTCACGTATTTCCAAAGCTTTCCCTCCACCCTGACAATTTTCTATTACTGTAATATTTAATTAAATTATGTAATTAAAATTTCAACTAGCTAGTCAAACAGGCTGGAAATATCATTGACCACAAAGCAATATGTAATTCAACTAGGGAAAGGGAAAAGTATGTGGAAATAAAAAGGAAGAGCCTATAGCTTCACAAGCAACCCAACATTTAGGAGATACTAGAATGATGGGGGGGGTGGCAATTGTTGGCTAACCTAGCAGGTCAATTAAAAGGACTTCTACTCTTATAGAAGTTGAATTCTTATTGAATTATCCACTTAATTCAATGGTGTCACATCTTCTTGCTTTTATAGCTCTATCCCACCATTCACTAGCCACTGCCAAGGCTGCCCAGACCATAATATTGTAACAAAGACCAAAGGAACTTTCCATAGTGTTCAGGAGTGAGAGAACCAAAAAACGCAGGCAACCTTGACAGCTACTTTACCTAGCCAACCACAAAGGACAGTACTTAGGAAATAAGAGACATTGTTTTAGTATAATTGATAATTTCACCTCTGATACAGAAAAGTTGGAGTGAAAACACTGTAGCCATTACTTCAGTGATTATCACATCGCATAATATGATATAGCTTAAAATAATAAAAATAATTTGAGGGACTAGGATTCTGTGATTCTTTGCCTAAGGCACAATTTTGATGTTGTATAACTCTTTAGATAGAGATCTCAACCATTATTAATTTTCATCTATTATCAATTTTTATTCTTTTATCTGATTTTTATTTGTTGGGGGGGTCATTCTCATTCATGAGTGCCATTTACGTAACTATTTACCATTGAGCTTGTCTCATGAATGAATAATGAAAGAAAAAGAGGAGTTAAAACTAGCCCTTACTGATAGCTCCTTGTGGGCCAGCCATTTTGCCTGTGCTAATGTATTTAATCCAAACAATAACCCTGTAAGGAGATACTGTTATTGTCCTCATTTCACATCTAAGGAACTTTGTCCTTAGAGAGGTTAAGCCATTTGGTCAAGATCACAAAGCCAAGTAGACCACAGAGTCTGGATTTGAAGCTGTGCCTTTTTGATTCTCACCCTTTATACTAAGCTAAAGCTACAATTCCTTGCCAATCTTCAAGCACTGCTCAGTAAGCAGGCTTGGCAGTACCATTGGAAGTTTTTATTCCGGTGACCACTGTCATCTTGATATATGACAATGTGCCTTCCTGGCACCAACAGCTCACTCCTGACCCCTCTTTTGTTTTGCAAGTGCATGGTCATTTGTAAAAAGAATTCTTGATGATATTGATTGACCTCATCTTGCATTTGAAATAGACTCATGTAGCAGAATTTCATAGATGGAACTGATACTCTAGGTCATCTGATTCAAGTCCCTGGTTTGTGTTTGATACCTAAGGCAAAGGAGACATTAAAAGGTAAAGAAAAAAAGGAACACCTCATATTCTTGGCTTTGACCCAGAAATCTCTCTAATCACATTTTCTTAGGGAATCAGAATTTTTCCTAAAACCATCTTTCATACACTTTTGCATATCAAGGGAATAATTGCATGCAATCCTAAAATATGATTTATTACACCTCCCTTATATTGATGGAAGGAAGGAGGGAAATTGCAGAGAACTTTGTGAATATAGATCTGCTTCAGACTGTCTCGCCATGTGTCTGACAGCGCCTGATGAATAGTAGAAGCTCAATAATGAAATGAATGTTATCAGAGGCTAGCCTTGACTGTTTGATGAGCTTTCTCAGAGTATCACAACTACCTTAGTAACTTCTGACAACTGCAATTTCCTGATTTAAAAAAAGAAAAAGACTATGTTGAAAACCACATGCCTTCTGCATGTCTGCCCTTTGATTCTCCCACGTTCATATCATAAAGTCACATTGCAATTTCATGGTTATATATTTGGTGATTTGATGATTGCAAAGTTTTCCAAATAATAGATTTACCAAAATACCTGAAATAACAATATTTTTCCTAAAAAGCCAGAATGTATTTAACTTCCCTTTTTTATGTCTATTTCAAGCTCACGGATCTATTTGTTCTTTTCTGTAGCAAAACCTATTTCCTTATGACTAATTTTGAGTTTAATAAGAAATGTGCTCCAGAGCACCCAATAATACTAATTATAATTCTCCCTATTATATTATAAATTTGAATTTGTATCAATCTTTAGACGTAGATCTCTGTTATTTTGTTCTAGTAAACTGATGGCCTGGGCTTTTTCCTAATTTTTGTCAGAGCTCAGCTCTCACTAATTAGTTTCTTTGTGAGAAAGATTTTGCTGCATCTTTTTCCTCATAATGGCAGGACAAAAAGAAGGCAGAGCCAGCTATAGCCACACTACTTTCTCTGTGACATTTCTAAATGGGACACATATAACTTCCCTATATGTCTTTATCCCCTTCTCGACATGGCTTTTAAACATACATGAAAAGCTCTTTTAAAACAATTAAATAAAATTGCATTTAAACTCTCTAGAGTCAACTTCCTGCTTAACTCCAATTCTGTCTTTCAAGGAAGTATGTAAGATGTTATATGCCTTTTTTCTCCCAGCACCTACATTTGAAAAGACACATTTTCCATGCAACTATTAAATTTTCTCTTTCTACTAACATTGAGCTTACATAGCCGTGGTTAGCAGAGTGGGCTGTAGAATCAGGCTCCCTGACATGGGGTCCCAGCTCTGCCGCTTGTTAGCTCTGTGATCTTGGGCAAGTGACGTACGCTTTCTGTGCCTCAGTTACTTCATCTGTCAAATGGGAACCAGAATTACGCCTCTACCATGGGACTGTTGTGAGGAGGAAGGGAATTTAACAGGTAAAAATCTGTATTCATGCAGAACTGATCACATGTTAGGTGCCTAATCAATGCTCAGCATTATGAAGAACACAGTAAACAAAGACTCATTGAGATTAAGAGTTTAATGATAAGATTTACTTTATAGCTGGTCAAGGTCTTTGCCCCTGAACTAAGGGAATCCACAAGAAATTTCTGGAGTTATAGGAGGAAAAAAATAGCTGTGTAAATAATACACTAAGTAGAAAAGTAATACTAATAATCATCGGCATTTTGAAATTTCAATTCAAGAAGCAATTATTTAGTACCTATGGTATGCAAGACAATGGGCATATAGTCATTTAGTACAGAACCATGTACATCTACCTTTCCTCTCAGTTCCCTCCACAGAAAGTTCAGTTCCCAAACCAAGCTTAGTGCCTCAGTTCCTCAGGTAAATAAACATCCACCAATCATGGGCTTAGCGCAAAACACTCTACTATGCCCAGCAAGTGTAACTAAAGTGAGAAAATGCAGTCCTGGCCCTGCGTGAGCTTATATATAAGCATCTACTTAATATAAAAGATGAGACAAAAACAGAAATACCCAGAGCAGAAGTTAAAATAAAAGGGCTGCCACCTATTTGCCACATAAGCAAAGATTTGTGCAGGTGTTCAAATGGAAAGTAAGGTTAATTTTATTTTGTGGTCTCCTAAAAATCTTCATGGAGGAAGATGTAACAACCACATGCTTTAAAGAGCAAGTTATGATCCTGACAAAATAGAGACAAAAGACTAGGAATCTCAAGCATTAAAAATTGCATGAAAAGACAATTTCATTATATGGAAACATCAAGTATGTGTGTGTTAGAAAAGAATGGAGGGTAAGGCTAGAAAGGTCATTTGGAGTCAAGTTTTGAAAGGCCCTGACTACCAGGGCAAGCATTTAGGAGGCATACAAAAAGTCATCTTCCTGCATCTAATCCTCTCAAAGTGTCCACTGGCAATTATAAAGCCCTTAAGGGATGCCTGGGTGGCTCAGTGGTTGAGCATCAGCCTTTGGCTCAGGCCATGATCCCAGGGTCCTGGGATCGAGTCTCACATCAGGTTCCCCTCGGGGAGCCTGCTTCTCCCTCGGCCTATGTCTCTGCCTCTCTCTTTGTGTCTCTCATGAATAAATAAATAAATAAAATCTTTTTTTAAAAAAAAGCCCTTAAAATATTCGGGAGGAGGAAAAACACCATTAAAATGAGAGGGCAAACAACAATGTGATATTTTAGTGCTATTTCCTAGATTTATACAGTAGCCATCATATTGAAAATTCTCTGAATCATATGACCTCTTGATCATAGTTTTGATCAAATGCAGCATTAAGGTTTTTTTAGACTCTGTAAGGCTTACAAGATCCTCTGTAATGTAACACTTCTTGGGTCTCTTGTTGTCATTTCTCCTGAAATGAGAACAGTCCTTAAAGGGAGACACCGAACACCTGGGTGATTTCCAGGGAGAATGTGTATCGTGTACAGGAGTAAGCAGGCCTTCCTGGTTCTCTGCGGAGCAGACAACCAGGCTCTGTGACGTTGCTTCTCCCTTTGGTGTTTTCCAGGAGAGGCATGCTGCGGAGGTGCGCAGGAACAAGGAGCTCCAGGTGGAACTGTCTGGCTGAAGCGATGGAGGGTATGGCACGCCCTACCATTAGGAAATCCCCCTGCCTATATTATAATGGATCATGCGATATCAGTATGGGAAATGTATGACATGGTTTAAAAAGAACTCATTATAAAAAACAAAAAACAGAATCAAAAATTAAAAAAAAAAATTCAATGCGGTCTCTTTGCAGAATGTTTTGCTTGATGTTTAAAAAATACCTTGGATCTTATTTTGTAAATACTTACATTTTTGTTAAAAAATACAAGTATTGCATTATGCAAGTTATTTCATAATCTTACATGTCCTGTAACAGGCTTTTGATGTCGTGTCTTTCCACTCAAATGAATTTGCTAGGTCTGTTCTGTTTGAAGCCCTCATGTTGAACTCCATTCCCTGCCCTTTTCATTCCAACAGAAAAATGAGGTCAGTAGACAGTCTATGGTGCTAGAAACCCACCATTGCCTAATGACCTAGACGGCTTTGTAATCTCTGAATTTGACTAAGACCATACCTAGGTTACAGGTATTATGATTCCACGCAAACCTCCACATTTGTTCACTCATAATCTACTAACTGCCTAGAAACCACAAAACCAGGCTAAGAAGAGAAAAATACACCAATCATAGCATTTACTTCTGCTTCTACTGGATTATGTGCTACAAATGTGCTTTGGCGTTAGAAAGGGATGGATGAGAAGACAGATCTGAGATCAGTCTGGGTAGAAGCAGAAAGCTGAACCTTTTAAAACTGCTGAACACAGATCCAAATCCACATGGTTCAAGCAGCCGTGAAATCGCTCTTCATGAAGTGGGCTTAATTCTCTAGTTTAAGTTCTTTTGATGGAATGAATTAATTAATGTGTCAGGTGGCTTATTTGTGGATGCCATGATTGATGATGTTCATTTTAAGCTCTTACCTATAGTACAAGTACATGATGCTACTGAATATTTTTCCACTTGGAAACTGTGAGCTGGTTGTTGCATTAAAACACACGTACAAACAAGATCAAAAACACTGCGGACTTTCACTCAAGCTGGTCTTTCTTCCCCAGTGTGAGGCAATCCTGCCTATTAAAATAAAAAGAAATTACTCCATCTGTGAGGGCTGATACAGCTAAGGGGGGTAGGCAGGGCGTTTGTGCCAACTAAGAATCACCAGACACCCACCATAAGTACCTATCGCAGTTTTGAAGTCGTTTCTCCCCCAAATCCCAACTCCTGAAGGTTGCTGCCTGCATATTTACTCTTCATTAGTGCTATTTTCCTGTATGTCATTGTGAGCAAGCTGTGATTAATAAAGAATTGGAGTTCTGTGAACTAATAAAGGTGCCGTCTGTTCTCTTGCCCCTTCATGGACCCGACCCCGGAGTTCAGATTTTTAAAGGGTGCCCACTGGATTAGCCAATCTCCTAAGCAAAGAGACAATAATTAGAGTTTGAAGGAAACCAGTGCCCTGCTGATTCACTTCCCTTCTGGAACAGCAGGCGGCATCTCTTTTCTCTCTCCTTCTGACAGGCCAGCACGGCAGGAGAGGTCTCCAATCTGTTCCCCTTAAAAGCATTCAGGACTGAAGGAGATAACCATAGGTTCGGACTAATAATTCGGAGAAAGAGACCCCCTTTCAGAGCACTTGGAAGGTTCCTGGCACACCTCACACTCTCCCATGTGGCCACAGAACACCTTTGCCAGCCTGTTAAATGTGATTGCCCTGCCATACTGCTGAATCTTGCGCTGCCAATAAGCACACTGCACACATGGACACAGCAGGGTCCTGTCAATGACCCAGATGGATCCTACAGGACCAAAGGAACCACATCCAGTTTTAGCAGAAAATCATAAATAAATGAAACCACACAGACTTATGAGTAAGTACACTGGGCTGTAGTCCATAGGAGCATTATCCAAGCCAAGTTTGGAGGTGAGGCCACCTGGTCCCTATCTTAAATATCCTTTATTTGTAGGAATCTAACACCGCAATGATCAGTACACATGCTTACAGATGTGAGCTCCATGATCTTCCTTTGGGAAGTCAATCGGAGCTTCTGATTGGTGTAAGAGACTCTGCATTTTCATACTGATTTTTATGTAACTTAGTTCATAATTGTTTCTGATAGAACATTATTTGAATGGCTCCCATTGGGCCAGACCCTGTGATTAAGCCCTGGAAACATGAAAATGAATGATCACAAGAAGCTCACAATCTACTTGCTTATTTTTGGCTCAGAACTAGCAAACAGGATATTTTGGTCTGTCCTTGCAGCAAATTAAGGGAGAACATAAAACTTCTGTGAAGCTTTCTGAAATATTAGAAATAGTTGACAAACATTTCACGCTACTTTGTGAGTCCCAAAATTGGAAATACTGACCGATCCAACTGCCTAATCCCAAAGGTGAAGAAGCTAAGACACAGAGAGATGAAGAAGGATAAGTGATTTCGTTCCAGGTCACACAATGTCCACTTATCATAATTTCTCTCCTTATTAATAGCTCATCAGCAGACCATCCTCAAATCTCACCACACCAGTGAGGATATGTTATGTCTTTGAAGCTCCTCTAGACTAGTGGTTCCCAAATTTTGGTGTGCTTCCTGGTCATTTGGAGAGATTTTAATAAGCTTGCTGAGCTCCAACCCCAGAATTTCTGATTCCTGGGGTCTGTGTGGAAGCCTGAGAATATGCGTCTCTATCATGTTCCCAAGTAATACTAACACAACTTATCTGCAACCTCACTTGAGAGACCCCACTACAAAATAGAATCAATACAGATATGTGGATTCTTGGTGATGGCCACAATGGTGATGGTGTTTCAGTCAGGGCATGTTCCATTGGGGTGGGGCTTGAAAAGAAACTCAAACTATGTTATTCAAAAAAGTAGAAGTGGAACCCAAAGGAACCCAACAAGAAAAAAATGAACAACTACATCTTGCAGATTAATAAAACAATAGAAAGAAAACATCTAAGAGATGGATAACGCCAAGGAAACAATAGTCTTGCATCTCTGACACAACGTATTTCACGGAGTCTGGCTTCTTCGGGACTGTGTTTAAATTGTATATGTGACTTTGAAATGCATTCTGAAGAAAATTCATGTACTCTCATTGGTTTAACGATTTACCCTGCTCTCCTATTTCTTCTATACTCGAAAATACACAGAACAAATGAAGGTTGATAAATGTTTTCTCTGGAGGCAAGCACCAGCCTTTACAACACTTCTGAGGAGAAAACAGAAGTAAAAATGTACTGATAGCCACACTGCACCACATCCACCCCCGTCCCAGTGAGGGGGAGAACAAGAAGGAGGAGATAAGGCACCCTTGACCTTAGCTACCAAATAATCGATCACCTTTTATGTTCCCAGCCCTGAAAAAGCAATTATCCTTGACTTCTAATCAGGTACTTTGCTGAAAATTCTTAAGGCAAACACACAGTCCAAAACAAAACTGAGATTCCCAACCTCCTCCCCCAAATTACTGCAGAGTCATCTTGGATCCCTCACTGTCCTCACCACCCACCTCCAATCAGTCATCAAATAGCATCAATCTGACCTCCCAATTGTTCTTCATTTCTCGCTTCTTTTCTATTTCCACAATCACTGCCCTACTTTAGGTTTTATTAGATTTTACAGTAACCAACACACATCTGCCAATCTGCAGGCTCCTCTACGCTCTGTCTCTCTAGTCCTCTACTATCTCTTCCTGCTTCTGAATCAGAATGAAATTTGCACTCCTATGCATGGTATTCAAGTGCCCTACTATCCCCTCAATATCTCGAGAACATTACTCCTCTTGGACACCAGACTATTCACTTTGACAAGAAACTTATGGTCCCTGGAACATGCTACATACTCTGTCTAGAATTATCTTTGCTACAAATTCAAACAGAGACGCTAGATCAGGCTGTGATAAAACCTACAAAACCTCAGTGAGGCTAGTAAATCACAGAGCTTATTTCCTACTCCTGATTCATGTCCAGCATGGGCCACTTGGACTCTCATTTCTCACTCTGCGCTAAAGGCCAAGCAGTTCCATGGTCACACTGCTGGTCACTACGGAAGAAGAAAAATGGAAGTGGGCAAATCACACACTGACCCTCCTAAAGCTTCTACACAGGAGCAGCACATATCATATTTCACTGGCCAAAGCAAGCAATATGTCCACGTTTAACTCCAAATGGGAAGGAAAGTACAATCCTAACATAAGCTCAGAAGGAGGCAAGTCAGAAATATTTAATGAAGAGCACCAGTGACTACCACCCTACTGGTTACCACGCATTCAATCACTCTCCTTCCCACATATAAAGCACACTCGCTACTGTCCCTAAGATAAAATCCCCAGGTCCATTTGACCACAGCAGCAAGCTCAATATCCAGGGTCTCTAGGTGATGCATAGTACTCTCTCTGACAGATGTGGATGTGAGCCCTCTTGAACAGAAACAAATTAATTAAGACGACAAGTTATTTTCCTCAATAAATTCAATATGCAATGATGAAATGGGGATAGGATGATCACAATAAACACCTAAACAGCCTTGTTTTAAAAGGAAATGATAGAGGATATATAGCATTCACTGACAATAGAAATTCTGGCGAGATATTGTGAGGGCTCTCTACCCTTGCGATAAATAGGGAACATTCTTTGCTCCTGTCTCTATTCTGATACCCAGAAAGAAGCTCTTTCATCTATGGCTCTTGGATCATGGCTCTAAATAGATCTGCTTGTCCTTTATTCACCTTGACCACATCCACAGGGGCACTGGAGAATATGCCAATGGAATATTGGAATCTGAGCAGTCCTCTCAACCAGCTGGCTACCCTCCATGTGGATCCAAGAGTTGCTAAGTTTTTACTGATCATCATATGGATCCAGATCCTGGCAAGAAACAGATGATACATCACTACAAATAGGTAGATGAAGAGAAATTAATGAAGATTCTATTGCAGTAGGATAGTATGGACATATTGAAAGAAACCAACTTCGGTAAAACACCGAAGGTGTACTAACAAAGAGAGAAGCCATTTCCAACCACCTCCTAAAGACCCAGGAGACAGTTGTTTCTATAGAAAAAGGCTACCTGGGCAGGCCCAGTGGCTCAGTGGTTTAGCGCCGCCTTCTACCCAGGGCCTGATCCTGGAGACCTGGGATAGAGTCCCACGTCAGACTCCCTGCATGGAGCCTGCTTCTCCTTCTGCCTATTTCTCTCCTCTCTCTCTCTCTCTCTCTCAAATAAATAAATAAATAAATAAATAAATAAATAAATAAAATTAAAGAAAAAGGTTACCTAATCAGGGGCTATGAGGGGCTATGACCTTCTGAAAAGGAATTTAGCCTCTAACAAATGTAGCCTGTCAAGGAAGGATTGGGGAAACATCTTTCTACTCTCACCCTTCAATCTCTAACCAAGGCCTCACATTGGCCAAATGCAACCAGAAACCAAAGGGGAAGAAAGCTCAGTCAACACAGTGCATAAATGTCAACCTCTGAGGCTGAGCAAGAAGAAGAAAGGTAGAGAAAGACCGTGGAGGGGCAAACAGAGTGTGGCCACCTGCAGCACAGATCACAGTCTGACTTGGTGGACAGCACCGATGACAGCTAAGATGCCTTCTCACTTATTTGTCATTAGCACTGTTCACTAAATATTTCTGGCTTCCTTTCGGGATTGTACTTCCTGACACTTGGAGTTAGGTAAGGTTGTATGAACTACATTGGTCAGTGGGATGTGAGCAGAAGTAACGTGTGCCCTTGAAAGTGGAAGCTTTAAGGGCAAACTCATGATTCACCAACCTGTTTCCCTCCACTACTATGACCTGGAATAAAGATGAAGGAGAGCACAGCCCCCATCAGTGAGAGGCATGTAGCATGAGTGAAATGAACTCTTTTTAAAGTCTTGAATTTTGGAGTTGTTTGTTATTCATTAACAAGGACTAGTGGATTGAAACTCTTTTCACCATCACCAGGTCTCTTAGCTAGCCATATCATCTTCAGTCTGAAATTGAATGTTTCAGCAGCTTGAGTGGCTTCCATATCTTCAATTCATCTGAACCCTAAAGGCCAAGGAAACCAATTAAAGTCATGATATTGGGAGGGAGTCCTGATCTAACCAACTGAATTATTTATCTCAGATACTAAAAGGCAAATTGAATGTTTTCATTGGTTTATTACGATGATAACTAGAATCATCTGCATTGTTTTAAAGGGTAAGAGAGCAAAGAAGGAAAGAAAGAAAGAAAGAAAGAAAGAAAGAAAGAAAGAAAGAAAGAAAGAAAGAAAGAAAGAAGAAAGAAAGAAATCTCACAGAGGAAGACATAGACGTGGCCAACAAGCACATGAGAAAATGCTCTGCATCACTTGCCATCAGGGAAATACAAATCAAAACCACAATGAGATACCACCTCACACCAGTGAGAATGGTGAATATTAACAAGGCAGGAAACCACAAATGTTGGAGAGGATGTGGAGAAAGGGGAACCCTCCTGCACTGTTGGTGGGAATGTGACCTGGTGCAGCCACTCTGGAAAACTGTGTGGAGGTTCCTCAAACAGTTAAAAATAGACCTGCCCTACGACCCAGCAATTGCACTGCTGGGGATTTACCCCAAAGATACAAATGCAATGAAAAGCTGGGACACCTGCACCCCGATGTTTCTAGCAGCAATGTCCACAATAGCCAAACTGTAGAAGGAGCCTCGGTGTCCATCAAAAGATGAATGGATAAAGAAGATGTGGTCTATGTATACAATGGAATATTCCTCAGCCATTAGAAACGACAAATACCCACCATTTGCTTCGACGTGGATGGAACTGGAGGGTATTATGCTGAGTGAAGTAAGTCAATCAGAGAAGGACAAACATCATATGGTCTCATTCATTTGGGGAATATAAAAAATAGTGAAAGGGAATAAAGGGGAAAGGAGAAAAAATGAGTGGGAAATATCAGAAAGGGAGACAGAACATGAGAGACTCCTAACTCTGGGAAACGAACTAGGGGTGGTAGAAAGGGAGGTGGGCGGGGGGTGGAGGTAACTGGGTGACGGGCACTGAGGTGGGCACTTGACGGGATGAGCACTGGGTGTTATTCTATATGTTGGCAAATTGAACTCCAATAAAAAATATACAAAAAAAAGAGGATTTGGCCTCTAGAATATCCACCATATCCTTGCCCCTTGCTACAAGATAGATTATTGGGGGGTAAGTAAGGAAAATAGAAGAGTTGGATATGACTCAAAAAAGAGGGAGAAGCGACAATTTCCATGATTGTGTGTGCCATTGCACACTAACATGTGATCTAGCTTAGCATCTGTGACATAGCATATAGAACTGAACTGATACATTTATTTAACTTGCCTTCAGGATGTGAGGTAACATATTTATTACAAGTAGGTGTGAAAAGGCTTTCCAGAAGTATCCATGGATTTAAATGAAATGCTAGTACACCTTGTGTCTCCCTTTAATACACAAAAGGATCTATTGAAACCTCAGTCATTGGATTTTGGATTTGGTGTGTTAGGAAATTATGACTTTTAGAGGTAGTTGACAAGTATGCATGTGAAGCTTTTGCATGTTAGAGTTTTATCTATTTTTAACTCTTTGAGGAACCTCCACACAGTTTTCCAGAGTGGCTGCACCAGTTCACATTCCCACCAACAGTGCAGGAGGGTTCCCCTTTCTCCGCATCCTCTCCAACATTGGTTGTTTCCTGTCTTGTTAATTTTCCCCATTCTCACTGGTGTGAGGTGGTATCTCATCGTGGTTTTGATTTGTATTTCCCTGATGGCAAGTGATGCGGAGCATTTTCTCATGTGCTTGTTGGCCACGTCTATGTCTTCTAGAGGTCAAATTCAAATCCAATGGTGCCTCTCTACTAACTTTCATGTTAGCCTTAAGCACTCAGGTCTTTGAAGAAAAAAAAAAATGCTATCCTCTACCCTACTCCAATCCTATTTTTCCCTATTCATCTCAGTCAAGCTTCCAGAAGCTGTTCCTCTCTTTTACTTCTCATGCACCCCTTAGCCTACTACCATCTGCTTTCTGTTCTCACCTCTCCAGTAAAAGTACCTAATGCCCTCTGTGATGTTAAACCAAATAGAAACTCTTAGTCTGGCCAAATACTACTAAGGTCACCCCCAGGTCTTACCTTCTCTAAGAGCCTTCCTTCACACTCCACTAGACTAGCAAGCCACCCTCCCCCATCCCAAAGCACTTGTGCAAAATAGTGTAGTGGGCAAGGGCATGGTCACTGTGGCTAAAGGTTCCTGGCTTTCTGGCCCGGGGCAAGTTGCTTGTTTTCTTTAAATTTCTCACCTATAAGTTTGGGATAATATAATACTAAATGCAAATGGCTGATTGAATCACTGTTCTCAATTTGTTACTCTCCCCATGTGTCCTTGACATTTGCCATGTGACTTGCAGGACCTGCCACTAGAGGAGAGAGAATATGTTTTCCTATCCCACTGATGTCGAGTTTGACTATGTGTCATACTGTGGCCAATTGAATAATAATAAATTTGACATGAGTAAATTCTCTAAATGTGCAGAGGCTGGCTAGCTACCTTATACTCCTATAATCTGTCATGAAAATATGTCACAATAAAACTGCTGTAACAACGAGAATGTGGAGACAATGAGCAGACTTAAGTCCAATCAAAAGCCTGGAGCAAGGCCAGCCAGCTAACTGAGCCCCTAAAACAGAAAAAAAAATATGCAAGAAAATTAAATATTTGCTGTTATGAGTCCCTGAGGTTTGAAATGGTTTGTAACACAACATTATTACAAGATGATTAATATAATGTGTGAGAATATTGCTGAGAAGACTAAATGAGCTAATATAAAAGATCATCCACAGCCCCTGGTGCACAGTAAATATCCCAATAATTATTAATTATTAACCTATGTCACACTACATTATAATTTATGTTTGCTTAGATGTTTTAACCATAAGCTCCTCTAAGATGGAGTTTGTAATTTATTGTTGAATCCCTAGTATTTAGCAAGTATTACACACACACACACACATGCACATACACATTTCTGGTGAGTTAGTGAATGAATGAACAAAATGAATTAATGAATCCATTGACAAAAATACTTACACAGTACCTGGTATATAGAGCCATTTAATAAATATTAGTTCCCGTCTCTTTCCTCCTTCTGTAGTTTGATAGTGCCTGTTTGGTTTTAAATTATTTATGTCATATAAAGGACCATTTAGATAATCAGAAAAACCAACTTCTGTGAAAAATGGAAAACTTTCTTACATCTAACCACAAAGAAAAACAGAATAAAATCACTTGGGGATAACTCTTTGACCAGAACTTTACCACCAAAAGCTTCAGCTGGGGATCCCTGGGTGGCGCAGCGGTTTGGCGCCTGCCTTTGGCCCAGGGCACGATCCTGGAGACTTGGGATCGAATCCCACGTTGGGCTCCCGGTGCATGGAGCCTGCTTCTCCCTCTGCCTATGTCTCTGCCTCTCTCTCTCTCTCTCTCTCTCTCTCTCTCTCTGACTATCATAAATAAATAAAAATTAAAAAATTAAATAAAAATTGAAAAAATCAAAAGCTTCAGCTACACACACCATCAAACTAATACTGGTCCCAACAGATCACACCACCTGGGCTGCTGACTCTGCTTGCAGGTCATGCCGTTACAGGCTACTGCTAGTCCAGGTCTCTGAAGCCTCAAGATCCCATTTGTTGCTGAGGAAATGGAGTCTAGATGAACTAAACTATCATCGGAAATGGGAGAGTATCGCATCAGCACAGTTTGTAGGGTCTGGTTTAATAATAAACCCCTGGCATTTGTGTCCTGAACACTGGATGTGCTTTGTCTCCTTCAAATCACAAATTCCCTCTGTTCCCAGTGTAAACCCCTCTCTCCCCTGAGTACAATTTTTCCTCTGCTGGTGTCTCAAGAAGACATGCTAAGTATCAACCTTGCTCTTGTTTGCCATATCGAGATCTTTCCACTTCCTCCCTAAAATATTGTCTTTTTTTTTTAAGATTTTATTTATTTATTCATGAGAGACAGAGAGAGAGAGAGAGAGAGAGAGAGGCAGAGGGAGAAGCAGACTCCATCCAGGGAGCCCGATGTGGGACTCAATCCCGGGTCTCCAGGGTCACACCCTGAACTGAAGGCGACGCTAAACCACTGAGCCACCGGGGCTGCCCTAATACACCCAGTCTTGAAGCTCATGTTACCCTACTATTCAACTTCTTCATCGTTGGCATTCACTACCAACCTCCAGGTGATGTTGCCTCATTTTTCCATTATTTTTGTTCTTGAATCACTGTAACTCTCAACTCTAATTCTGTTCTAGTGATTGGCAATTTTAATATTCACACAGTTGAGGCTTCCTCATTCTGCTTGGGTTGCTTGGCCTCCCCTCCTCGAGTGATCTTGGTCTCCACTTTTCCTCATCACTCAGCCTTGTGGTTATTCCCTAGACCTTCTCATTATCAATAATCCAAATCCCACCATTGTCTCCATTCCTTGCATCTCTTTGACCACCACCTGCTGTATCCAGTTGAATCTCTTTAGTACCTTGACTCTTCCCCTTCAACCACACTGGAACTCCAATCTCTTGACAGTAACTCTACATGTTCTTTTCCTTCCTTAGTCATCATTTCTCTCCCCCTTACCAGCCTATTTTCCATGGGCAATCCTTGCCATCTCTCTCTTTTTTTATATCCTTACCCTCCCTGAATGTGTTGTACTTAGTTGGCCAAGCCTGTAACCCCAGATAAATTAACTCTCCATATGGTCCATGCTTGTACCCATGTAGATGAACATAACTGCAGGAATCACATAGCTATTCTGACTGACATTTCTTTAAATTCATGGACATGATCTTCAGTGGAGTCCTTAATTTTTTTCTGACAATCACATTTATTTCTCTGGTTTTATCTTTATTATATTCTTTTACACTGCCTCAAACCTCCAACATCTCCTCTCCTATGTTCACACTTAGTTGATGACTCTGCTGCCTACTTCACTGAGCAAATGAAGTAATTAGAATATAATAT
The DNA here is from genome assembly GCF_048418805.1 of Vulpes vulpes. NCBI lineage: Eukaryota > Metazoa > Chordata > Mammalia > Carnivora > Canidae > Vulpes > Vulpes vulpes. The sequence goes on along the minus strand of NC_132792.1, from coordinate 52,299,433 downwards.
CCATCAACTCCCACCAACGCATCTATCCACCTACCACGCTTATGTTCTGCTTTCCAGTCCATTACTACAGATGAGCTTTCTAAAGCCAAGACTTCCATTGGTGAACTAGAGTCCATCTCCTCCAACCAACCCAGATGCATTGCTCCAAGAAGTCTCCCCTCTCCCTCCTATTTCATCATTCTTTTTCTTTCTACAATGTCAGCATACAAACATGTTACTACTTCTTCCATTTTAAATTTTTTTCTACTCCATTTTCCACCAGCTACTGACATATTTCTCTGCTTCACCTTGCAGCAAAATTCCCAAAGCATTTTCCCTGCACACTATTTCTCCCCCTTTCTTCTCTCATGAACCTCTTCAAGGAGGCTTTTACTCCCATTCTACTGTACCTACATTGTTCTCGTCAGAACCAACAGGGCGCTAAATAGGGTGAATGACAAAACGCTGGACCCATACAAATGCTGAAATTTTGAAACATCCTGTCCTTTAAATTATCAAGAGAGGTAAAAATAGTTTACCTACAAAGGAATAAAAATCAGATTGCCTCTGACCTCCTGTTGGCAACTTTGAATGCTAAAAGCTAATGGAATATTTTTTTTCTTTTTGCTAATGGAATATTTTTAAAGTCTTGAGGAAATAATGTAGAATTCTATAATCACCAAATAACCAATCAAATGTGAAGGCAAAATAAAGATATTTTCAGAGATATAAAAACCATAAGAGTCATTGTCCATTTCTGAAAAAAGTACTCAAGGATATACTCTGCCAATACAAGAAACCAGTAAGATGTATGGATAGTCTGATTATTGTCAGTGAATAAGCTAGATATCATCTAAAATCATTCAGCATCCTCCTCATTCCCTCTGTGCCATCCCCAGAGACTAGAAACTTGTGAACCACATTTCCTTTGCCAGCAGAGTTCTCGATACTCTATAGATCCTGCCAATGATATGCATTTATATCAGATTTGGAAGGTGGAAGACAAGAAGGCATTCTTTTCCCTCTGGAATTAGCAGTGGATATGTAGGCTTTGGCTAAACATGATCTTCTGTAGCGGTCACATATCCCTGACAATGCTTCACTTCAGGAAACCTGTGACCATGGACATTGGCCCTTCCTGCCATCTCTTGCTTCCTGGGTGGCAGCGGCAAGTTTCTGGCTTTCTGGACAAAATAGCTAAAGGCCTTTTGACTTTCATTCTTGCAGGTCTTCCAAAGTTCAAGTAAACACTGAATTCCCTTAAATCTCTTTCCCTTTGACAGAACTGGTTCCTGACTGAATTTTGACCAATAATGGCCCTTTTTAAAAGTAATAACAATTTGGAACCTTAAAAAAATGTTATCCAAAAAAGTATTATTCATAAAGTGAAACTGTCTGGAGTTCAAGTTCAAATCAGGTTTCTTCTCAAGCCTGTGATCAGGCTACTCACATCCTATCTTATCACTTAAGAATTCAGCAAATTTGGGTAGCCCAGGTGGCTCAGCGGTTTAGCACCGCCTTCAGCCCAGGGTGTGATCCTGGAGACCCGGGATCGAGTCCCACGTCAAGCTCCCTGCATGGAGCCTGCTTCTCCCTCTGCCTGTGTCTCTGCCTCCCTCTCTCTCTCTCTGTGTCTCTCATGAATAAATAAATAAAATCTTTAAAAAAAAAAGAATTCAGCAAATTTAAAAATACATGAAACCTTGGGATGCCTGGGTGGCTCAGCGTTTGAGCATCTGCTATTGACTCAGGGCGTTATCCTGGAGTCCCAGGATCGAGTCCCACGGGCTCCCTGGGAGGAGCCTGCTTTTCTCTCTGCCTCTGCCTCTCTCTCTCTCTCTCTTATAGATAAATAAATAAATAAATAAATAAATAAATAAATAAATAAATAAAATCTTTTTAAAAATACATGAAATCTGAAGAAGAATAGATTATTTCTTAAATGTTTACAAAATCTAGAATACTGACAAAGTATTGTGCTAGACTTTTAAATTCTCATGATCTCCAGAAACTACGATAAATTCTAGGAAGATTTTGCCGTGCAATGAAACTCATTTAGAGTAATATACTCATTAAAAGGCCCATGAATCTCAGTTAGTCTCTGCAAAGAGAACAGCACGTAAGGAAAACTATTGCAAAATGGATATTGCTGTATGTATAAGTTTAAGGTAGATTCTTATTCTATGAATAAGTGCGAAGATAATTTTCATGGAAGCACACCAGGAACAAAGCTTATACACTTTGAATTGGGAGTCAAATTTTAGGAGTGATACCCAGATTTCAGGGTTTATTTCCTCAATCATTTTAGAATTGAAACATTATGAAATGTAGGTTAAAAATCTAAGTACATCAATAGTCTAGGTCTGTATGTGGCACACACTAAGGAATGCAACACCAAACAGAACAAAAGTAGGGCTTGATTAATGCAACTAAAAACACAGAAGAAACCACAGAATCTGTAGGATTTCACTGCCACAACTTCCGCTCACTATTGCTCTGGCAACTAGCCCTAAGGTTCATTGATTCATTCAGCAAACATTCATTGAGGATCTATTGTGCAGTTTACACAATCTGAGGAAATTGTCACATTCGTTTTCAGTCTTTTACTCCCCCTTCTACACACAAACATATGCCCACTCTCTTCACTTATCTTTTACTTGCATCAACCACCCTCAGGAATGTCCTTATTTTACTTCCATTCTTACTGAGTCGTGTTTGCATTTAACTTTTGTGGAGTGGTTCCTGCACATCAGGCTCAGCATATAAGAGAAACTTATCCTCAGCTCTGGGGCCATCCAGATGGTGATCTGGTTAAAAGTCAAATATAGCTCTCTCACGCTCTTGCAATGGCTGCCGGTTGTCCATTGGATAGTCTTAGTCTTGGCATCTTCCAACATTACTGAACGCACATTCCATGCTCCTTCCCAGGCCCATGGTTTTGGTCATGCTGTTCACTCTGCTTGCGTGCCTTACCTCCCTGTGCAGCTCAAGCATCCAAAGTCTCCTTTAAGGAACCCATCTTGAACACACCTCCACCCTGTCCCACCTCCCCAAATTTGCTGGCTCGCCTCTCCGTTTCTGTAACCCTATGTGGTTGCTTCTTTCAACTGAAATGATTTAACTTTCATCCATTCACTCCACAAATGTTATTAAGGTATTACTAAGTGCCAAACGCGTGGCTGGGTGCTAAACACACAACAGCAACAAGTCGTCAATAACAATTAAGTGTAAACACACATGTGCATATATTCATATCACTTAGGAAAATGATGAGCTTCACACTCTGTTAGAATAAAGAGACAGATAAGATAAAGTTGTCTGAAAATTTCTGGTGGTAGCAAATGCCTGGCATATAGTAGGTGCTCAATATATTATTTCCTTGACTATCAAACTGAGCAAGTAAGACTACACTGGAATTATAAAAGTGTACGTGACAGTTACAGTGGTTTAAATAACATGGTGGAGAGGCAAGGACAGTAAGGAAAGAGGAAGTGTGTGGGGAAGCAGGGAGACGGAGAGGGAGAGAGGTCCTCAGGCACCTCAGCCTGGGACATGTTGCCTTCCCTTTTTCTCTTTCTGGAGGAAATACGTGATCACTTTGGACCACCAGGGGGCAATGTCTGATCACATGTGAGAACAACTCTTGACCCAGGCAATCATTTTATTTCAGGAGCCACTCTCTTCTGCTCTATTTGTTAAGAAACAGAGGACTTGAACATAAAATATTGTTGTTGTTTTTGTTGTTTTACATTAATAATGAAATACGCATTCCTAGAAGATAATAAATACTGTCGTTAGATTAAAATGTATTAAAATGGAAGACAAAAAGAGGCGTTTCATATTCATAATTTTATAATTATCCTTATCTAATGGAACAAATCCCACTTCCTAATCATTTCTAATTTTCATCACTCAACTATAGGTCACAGCAGGTATTAATACCGGGTGGGAAGGAGTTTTCCGGTTTCTCCTCTGCATTTATGCTGTTCAAGCACTTCCAACCGCTGCTTCCTTCATATTGAATAATCTTATTTAGACTCATCATAACTCATTCAGATAGATGAGAGGCAATTATCATTTTTGCTTGGCACATGAGGAAACATGGAAGAGTTCTCGGCTGGTTGGGGCAGAATCAAAAATGGCCACCCAAGTTTGACAGGCTGCCCAGAATTCACTCAACTCACCGCCAGCCAGAATGAACAGGCCCCTGGAGCAGTGCCATTTCCTGGCAAAAGTCAACGACCAGGTGCTTTCAAGAGTGTGTTATTTGAGACACCTAGTGATATTATTCCTGTCAGAGCACATCAGGACGTGTATAAAGAGCTTAGAGCCCTTGCTTGGCCCAAACTAAGTTGTTCCCAGAGGCCTCCGCAACATCTTCACTAGGAACCATTCACAGGAGAGGCCAGATACTGTTCCAGGAAATAAAAAGCCATAAATGTTGGAAGAAAATAATCCAGGCTTGGCTACCTGGTTATTCAATCAATGGACGTTCATTAAACAGTACTGCAAGAGTCACTGTGGGCTTAGCAATGCATAAAACATGGTCCTTACCCTAAAGGAACTTAAATCTAATGATGAGAGCATGGCATATATGCGTAACAACATTTGTTAATAATAATAGAAAACAGACTCTACTCCTATATGGCAGAGCTCAACAGAGATTGTCAATAAATACTTGTTGATTGCCTCCTAAGTTCCAAACATAAATGAAATACAAGTGTATATATAAAAGACACTGTACTTGCTTTTGCAGACTTTACTCTCTAGTTGTAAAGAGTATGAGTTATTCTGTGTATTAATTTATTCAATAAATATTGACAGACCACCTATAACATACAAAGGATCACGCTAAACAAGAGAGATCTGAATAACCCACAAGCACACCCACAAGGAACTCAGTCTGCTGAGGGAAGTGGACCTGTAAGCAAACCAATAATTTACTTTCAATGTACTGTGTGAATACAATTATATATATGTATGTTATATATTACATAGAATTTATATATTAAAATGGAATTATTTTACATTATATTTTACTTTCTAATTTATAGAGTACACATTTTACTTTCTAATTTATACAGTATAGAGATTTGTGTATTTATAAAATATATATATATAATTTATGTTATATTTATATTTTATTTTATTATTTTATAATATATTATAATGTATGAAAGTCAAATTATTGGGCAGCCTGGGTAGCTCAGCGGTTTAGCGCCTCCTTCAGTCCAGGGCGTGATCCTGAAGACTCGGGATCAAGTCCCACGTCAGGCTCCCTGCGTGGAGCTTGCTTCTCCCTCTGCCTGTGTCTCTGTCTCTCTCTCTCTCTGTGTCTCTCATGAATAAATAAATAAAATCTTTTTAAAAAGAGAGAATTGAATTATTTATGGATAGATAATAGAGATAAATAGAAAGGTAATGCATAAAATCAGCATAAGAACTAGAAAACCCATCACAAAATGGTGACATTTAAGGAGAGTTTTGAAGATGTTTTCCAAGTAGACTCATGAGTGAAGACCTTCCAGGTAGAAGGATCTAAGCCTGCAAAAGCACAGAGTCAGGAAATGGTATGATGATTCATTAATGGCTGAAACTCAGAGTAAAAGTTGAGCAATGATGAGAGACGAGAATAGTAGAAGGACAGACAGCAGACGGCAAAAGGGAAAGGGATTTTATCTTTCCACAGTGGAAAGTCTTTACAATATCAAAAGAGGAGACTAGGACAATTTCATTTGTGTATTAGAGAAATTATTATAATTGCTGCATGGAGGATGGTTTAGAGTAGAATAAGATTAAAGCCAAGGAAATAATTAGGAGTCTATTTCAGTAATCAAGACAAAGCTAATGAGAGGGCTGGGACAAAGAATGATTTAGGAGGTAGAACCAAGACAACATGATAGCCAATAGACATTTGGAATAAGGGATGAGGAGTGTCAGTGATGATGTGTTTCTACTGGGTTTTCTTTATTCTACTGGGCCGTGGTTGGGTGTTCTCAACTCACAGGCCGGTAGGCAGCAATAGGAGAGAAACTATAAGAAAGTGGGGGTGGGGGCAGCCCCGGTGGCTCAGCGGTTTAGCACCACCTTCAGCTTGGGGTGTGATCCTGGAGACCCGGGATCGAGTCCCACGTCGGGCTCCCTGCATGGAGCCTGTTTCTCCCTCTGCCTATGTCTCTGCCTCTCTCTCTCTGTGTGTCTCTCATGAATAAATAAATAAAATATTAAAAAAACAAAAGAAAGTGAGTGGGAAGAATGAGGGCTAAATAAATAGCTAAAATCTAAATATGTTGAGTCAAAGGTACATGTGAAACATCTAACGAAGATGACCCATAAATAGTTGAAAGCTAAGGTAGTCAGAGAATTCATCCCTAAAATATTTGCATTAATCTAGATGTAGAAGAATAGGCAGCATTTGTGGAGTGGAGATGGAAGGGAGGAAAAGAGTTGGGAAGGAAGGACATACCAGGTAATATTCTTAATAAAGTCAAAGAGGTGGGAACAAGGGTAGTATAAGAGACCAACTCGCACAAAGCAAAGGGTAAAAATAAAAGGCAATGTCTCACAGACAGAATGAATCCAAGTTCATGGTGGAAGTGGGGTGAGGAAGAGTATTCTAAGATGCAAATGGTATCTGGACCAGGGTGGCAAAGGGGGGTGAGTAATTTTTCAGGGCAGGGAGAATATAAGATAATGTCCTTTCCTTTAATAAAGTAAAATACAGAAACTCCAAATTTTAGTTCCTAAAGTAGTTTCTTGGTGAAAAGCAGAGATTGACATGGTATTTATTATATTATTTATTTATTATTACAATACTATGTATTTATTACATAGTATTTATTTATTACTGTTTTAAGCACTTTACAAATATTAATATATTTCATCTTCCTAGCAACCATATTGAGTGGTATCACTATTATTGATTGTCATTTTATGGCCAAGGTAACAGAGGCACAGCGGGGTCCAGTAATTTAATAAAGGTCATACAGCTAGTAAGTGGTGGAAAGAAGTCTGGCCCTGCAGCCACATCTCCGATCACTTCACCGCCTTGCTTCCCAAGTACTGTGGCTGCTCGACTCAGTTCCTTCCCTCTGAGTCCACCCACCACCACCACCAGCACTAATTCCAGTGAGAGGTCTGCTCTGCCCCCTTGTAGCACTGACACAAGCCAAAACTTAGAAAAGTTTTCACTGTGTTATGAAGGAGAATAAAATAGAAACGCAGGAAGGGTACTCAGAAAACTGATCTGACTTATGAAACTCAAGTCTCTAATTGTT